>NC_056598.1:3522912-3798726 GCF_018340385.1 Cyprinus carpio | reverse complement strand
CTTGCATTTAGAGCCAGGGGTAGCATAACGGGGGGAAGGGACAGTTCCAAGGGCCCTGATCAGAGAGGGGGCCGGATGCAAACAGCCCCCTGGAACACAGTTTCAACCGAGGGGACCCGAGTTAGTATGCTGTTCAGGGGGGGCCAGAAACAATATGGGCGTCCCTGTTTAGACCCACAACCATCTGTCTGCCTTCCTTCCTTTTTCTCCCTGCCTGTTATTAAAGAATCAAGCTGGATTCTCTATATATTCAGAATAAGCATTATTTTCTCACATCTTCGAAATGATAAGCCTATTTCCAAGCATTAATTTCGATCTGCAGTCTAAAGTTAAACCGAAAAATAAAATGGTTTACAAGTGCACAGAATCTTCACTGTTAAAAAATGTTTTCAATGTAAAAAACTGTAAAAATTAAAATACATTTTAATAAAATAAATATCCAAGTTGTCACTACTAAAACCTAAAAATTAAAAGCATCACTAAAAATAAAACTTTAATTCATCATTAACATCTTTCTTTCTCTCTTTCCTTCCTTCCCTCTTCTTCTTTTAACAATATTTTTCTACAGTTTATCTAAATACGCTGCATAATGTAAAATTATGTTGGAACCATATTTATTTATTTATATTTATTTATATATATATGGTTTGTGTGTATATATGTATTTTTTTATTTAACAATATTCCTAAAAGTAGTTTTCTTTAAGGTTGATGCCATCACACATACAGTATTTTATTGGTAAAAGGCCAGTTGGAAGAAGGCGAGCTATTTCTCTCATTTTCAGAATGTATTAGTAGTAACCAAACACATCAGAAAAACAAAACTACTACTGCATTTAAAGTGTGTGTGTGTGTGAGGCAGACTGATTTGCTGTTTTCCTGCTCCTCCCAATGTTCAGCAAAGCATATTTCCTCTCTTACTGTTAAAATCGGTCTACTCTTAAAAACAAAAAATTGCTTTTGCACAGCAGACTCCTCTGATTCCTCGCCTTAATCAGACGTTCTGGGGGTGTTCACTGCATGCTAATATTTTCCAGGCTTTGTTTTGTTTCCTGGAGACAGACGTTTTCCTGAAGAATAAATTGAAAAAACTTAAGGGCAAGTGTACTGGAGTGCCATACTGATGGGGAATTACTTTCTTAAGTAAAAGGGAACTGATTCTCTCTCAGTAACAAAAATCTGCAACAAAGACTCGGAGCTGATTACGAACCATGGATGTTTTATACCCAGAGGACAACAGCTATGAGGACTATTATAACGCAGAAGGACTTGAGGAATTTGGGCTCTGCAAGAAGACACATGTAAAGGAATTCAGCCATGTGTTTCTACCCGTGTTCTACTCCATTACATGTGCATTGAGCATTATTGCCAATTTAACCCTTCTAATATTGTTCATCAAATACAAAACTCTGAGGAAGGTGTTGCCTCTGCACATGGTCATATCGGATATTCTTTTCACACTGAGCCTTCCCTTCTGGGCAGTGTATGCCAGCAGCGAGTGGATCTTTGGTGATCAAAGCTGTAAGGCAATCTCATTAGTTTACATGGTGACTTTGTATAGCAGCAACCTGTTTGTTGCTAGTCAGAGCTTGGAGAGATTTATGGACCTTGCATGTGTTGTTTCTACCACCAGCATCTTCAAAAGTCCAAAGAGGAATACTGTCATGTGCATTTTGGTGTGGCTTTTCTCCGTTTTGGGTGCAGCTGTTCATGTCAGCTTCGTAGGGACTCAAAAGCTCCACGACCAGCACATTTGTACTTATCACTTCAATGATAAAGTCGGTTGGAAAATCTATGGAAGGTTTCAGATGAATATACTTGGGTTCGTCATACCGTTTCTAGTGCTCCTATTTTGTTCTGTCAGACTACCATGTGTTGCTGAGGTGAGGAGCCCGTTCAAGGTGTTTAGACACGAAGCTGGATTCACCGTCATGTTTTTTTTCATCTGGTTTCCCTACAGTGTGGTCATTTTCCTGTTTGCTTTGCAAGACCTTCATGTTTTTTATGCATGCACCACTAACATACACTTTGACTTTGCCATTCATGTGACAGAATGTATTGCTTTCATGCATGTTTTCATCAATCCTGTTCTGTACATCTTCTTAAACAAAAAAGTCTGGCGACGACTCAGAAATGCCTGCAAAAGTCCAAGGGAGTATCTGCTGGAGGAATCCAACAGTTCATCTGTCATCTCAAGTCAGGGTGGAGCTATAGAGTTGAAGGCTGTTCAGCGATACCAAGCTCAAGACCTGAGCATTAGTGCTGAACGACCGAATAACTTCTTACCTGAGCCCATGTAAAAACTTCATTTAGTTTATCGCAGCTATTAATAGTTATGTCAACAATGCTGTTTACACTTCACTGCTCTTTTCACTGTTTATGTTAGCTTGGGTTTATATGCCAATACAGATTGTTTTCAATAAAATCTGTTGAAGTTCTTTACACAAGCAATGGCTGATCTAGCATATAAAACCAAAGACAAATTCATGCATGTGTGAGCCTTTGTCCAAAAAAAGGACAACAATGCTGTATATCACAATTTTGCTGTCAAACTAAAATGCTTATGAACTGACACTGCTTCCGAGAGTTCAGTTATTCTGAGATATCAGTTCAACAACACAACTAAACAAAACACAATTATCATAAAGATAACGGTAGCCTTGGCCCTTCCCCCTTCAGATAAAAAATGACTCTGTTAGAACTTAGGTGCACAATTAAAAAACGCTCAATGGATATTTAGTCTTTTTTTATTTTATCTTCAAGAAGTTTGGATAGATGTGATGTTTTGATATCAGAATCAAAATTAAATTCAGAAGTGTATGCTAAATAATGTTTCTTGGTAGTCAAGCACACAGTATGCACACATCCACATTTAAATACAACAAGGCATAACTTCACTGTTGGATACAAAAAAATAAATAAATAAATAAATAAAATAAAAAACCCAAAGCTTATTATGCTGTACATTTTGCTTAAATTGTTATGCAATACAGTGGTATTTTGAAACTTTTTAAACTAAGTAGTCTTTATGTCTTTACCAGGATTTATTTGAATAAATTATCATTTAAAATGTAGACATTAATTTCCAAATGAAAGAACCAGGCCACACCATTTTTTGACATAAAATGGTATCTTATATTTGAACTTTTTTATCTTTTCCCAGAAATTCTCAATGGAAGGTCAGATTCAATCTTCATATGTTGTTTAAAGGTCTTGTCTCTCACAGCAACACACAAACTGACAAAAAACCTGTATCAATAATTCAAAGTTCAAGGCCTATTTAAATGATCGCTCTCCAGCTCAAAAATGCGAGGTTACAGTTTATGACAGCAGTCCACCTATGAACATGTGCATGAACCCGTTTTTTATCAGCTGTGTTGTATCAGGACTTACACTGGCAATAACTAGGGCCTTTATCAACAGCTGAAAAGATTTTTTTTTGAGGAGGTAAAATTGATATTTCAACTATTTAGCAAATGTTTTAGTTTTAAAAACTTTAAAGGAAGGGGTTCTAAGAAATGATCAAGTGTTCTGAAGGTACCAGTTCACATTCTAGCCAAGAGGCCTTTCTGTGTGAAGTTTCTATGTTCTCTTTGTGTCTTTGTAGGATTCCCCCACAAATCAAAGACATGCGGCATAAGTGAACTGAAGACATTAAATTGTCTCTCTCTCTCTGTGTGTGTGAGCCCTGCACAGACATTTTGAGGGGCAGTGGCCCAAACCAAAAAAAAAAGGGGCACTAGAGGGTGGATGCTTGTTAATACAAGTGATACAGCTGTTACAAATATACAATTAAAAGTGAAGACAACTCTGTAATAATTTCAGACTTTATTGTAGATGTTTTGATAAGAGTAGGCTCTCCTTCACTCTCTGAAGGAACATTTGCGACATATCGTCGCTGAACATTTCTATCATAAAACAGTTTTCTAATACAGTACTACTTCCATCTTTCCACAAACTCTCGTTGCGTTGTGACATTGACAGTAAGACCTGCCTTCTTTGATTTGATTGGATCTCTATTATTCTGACATTGACGAGCGCTGATGGACCACTGAGGCAGACCAGCCTAAAAGTTTAAAACTTTTTGTCATCCTAACTACAAACAGCTTTACTCAGTCTTATACTGGCTATAAGCTATGACTATTTAAGTCTTTCGAAGGACAAAATAGGTGGAAAAATGGAAATAAAAATTTGACATAAACAACATTAAAGGGATAGTTCACCCAAAAATGAAAATTATGTCATTAATGACTCACCCTCATGTCGTTCCAAACCCGTAAGACCTCCGTTCCTCTTCGGAACACAGTATAAGATATTTTAGATTTAGTCCGAGAGCTTTCTGTTCCTCCATTGAGAATGTATGTACGGTATACTGTCCACGTCCAGAAAGGTAATAAAAACATCTTCAAAGTAGTCCATGTGACATCAGAGGGTCCGTTAGAATTTTTTGAAGCATCGAAAATACATTTTGGTCCAAAAATATCAAAAACTACGACTTTATTCAGCATTGACTTCTCTCCCGGGTCTGTTAGGAGCGCGTTCACAGCACTGCAGTTTAGTGATATCCGGTTCGCGAAAGAATCACTCGATGTAACCGGATCTTCTTGAATCAGTTCACCAAATCGAACTGAATCATTTGAAATGGTTCGCGTCAACAATAAGCATTTATCCACAAATGACTTAAGCTGTTAACTTTTTTAACATGGCTGACACTCCCTCTGAGTTCAAATAAACCAATATCCCGGAGTAATTCATTTACTCAAACAGTACACTGACTGAACTGCTGTGAAGAGAGAACTGAAGATGAACGCCGAGCTGAGCCGGATAACGAACGAAACATTGACTCGTTCTCGAGTCAAGAACCGGTTGCATCGGTTTTCAGATCACCGGTAGTGATGGGAAGTTCTGTTCTTTTCCGCGAACCGGTTCTTTCGGACAGTTTGATTCAATAAACCGGTTGCCGAAAACGGTTCACCAGTTCTTTTGCGCTTGAAGTAAAGACTTCATTGGCGATGATTGCCCTTGATTCAAGCCTTCGGTTTACCCGCGCTCATAACATTAGCACAGAATCAGTTCAGAATCAATCATCAAGAGAACCAGTTCGGTTCAGACACGCTGTGTGTCAGTCTGCTTCACGCTGAATCACGCATGCGCAGTACCATCAGCTTCTCGGTTCTCGAATCGGACGCGTCCGACAGAAACGGTTCTTGACTCGAGAACGAGTCAATGTTTCGTTCGTTATCTGGCTCGGTTCAGTCAGTGTACTGTTTGAGTAAATAAATTACTCCCGGATATTGGTTTATTTGAACTCAGAGGGAGTGTCAGCCATGTTAAAAAAGTTAACAGCTTAAGTCATTTGTGGATTAATGCTTATTGTTGACGCGAACTGTTTCAAACGATTCAGTTCGATTTGGTGAACTGGTTCAAGAAGATCCGGTTACATCGAGTGATTCGTTCGCGACCCGGATATCACTAAACTGCAGGGTTGTGAACGCGCTAATAACAGACCCGGGAGAGAAGTCAATGCTGAATAAAGTCGTAGTTTTTGATATTTTTGGACCAAAATGTATTTTTGATGCTTCAAAAAATTTCTAACGGACCCTCTGATGTCACATGGACTACTTTGAAGATGTTTTTATTACCTTTCTGGACGTGGACAGTATACCGTACATCCATTCTCAATGGAGGAACAGAAAGCTCTCGGACTAAATCTAAAATATCTTATACTGTGTTCCGAAGATGAACGGAGGTCTCACGGGTTTGGAATGACATGAGGGTGAGTCATTAATGACATAATTTTCATTTTTGGGTGAACTATCCCTTTAAATGCAGGCCAGGAGCAGGGCCCTCTAGAAGCACAAGGCCCTGTGCGGTCGCACTACCAAATGGCTAATTCAGCGAATCATCCACTGACTGTAATGTGGATTGTAATGCATCAACCTGTTAATGAACGAGCTTCGGGAACTGTGATCTCTACTCCAGAGAGCGGCACACAGATTGTGAGTGATGCTGCGGAACGGCGGGAAAACACGGAGCGGAATGCGGAATCAGCGGATCTTTAGCGGAGCGGTAACAGAAGGCTTTGAGCTCAGGTGAGGGTGGGGGGTGTTGAGACGGGCACCTCAGCCGATGAGGGTAAAGGGGCCACCCCCCTGTGCACGGCCCTGCCTGTGCCCCTACAGAGGAAGAGTGGTTTTGGAGAATAGACGGATGTTAAAGTCAAACCACAATACATGTGTATCCTGTGTTTGTTTCCAATGTATACTGCCTTAGTCTGCAGTCTGTAACTGCATGACTGACCTGTAAACTGATTGCAGCAATCCTTAGTAAATCATGTTGCACGATTTAATTAAATACTTTTCTCCCATAAATGTAGTGTCTGAAAGAGAAACTCCTACAAATGCATATGCATTAAGGTCAGCTGTAAAATTAACTGTCTAAACCTTTTCATGGCTAATGTTTCACTGCGTGACTTTAGTAAATCCTGACGGAATTTTTTATTTATTTATTTATTTATTTTTTATCACCAAAAGAAGATTTGTGCTGATGCTAGCTATTGGTAAACCTTTATTAAAAGTGAAATAAAGCCATTTCTCAGATGGTTCAGTGGAGAACAAAATAGTGTTCAGGCGGGAAGAGATCAAAGCGCTAGTAGTCAGTGCACATGAGATCAAAGATATAAAGCAAGTTTAAAAAATGAATAAATAAATAAACCAAGACCTTAAGTAGGATCAATGCAGAATTGCATACACAATTCCTCTTCAGTGCAACACTTCAGAGACGGGCTGTATCATGAAAACGTCTGCTCTTGCATCAACGCAACATACATGTGTCACAGTGCTTTCATGAACATGCATTAGAGATTGATGTGGAAGTGAAGAAATTGTTGGTTGTTTTTCTGTGCACAAAAAGCATTTCCATCGCCTCTTCTTTACTACCTTTCTGGGCCTTGAAAGTGATAGATGTGTATGCTGTCAATGGAGGGACAGGCGGTGTTGGGGAAAGTTACTTTTAAAAGAAATGTTACTTTACAAAAAAAGTAACTAATTTCGTTACTTTTTATGGAAAGTAATGCATTGCGTTACTTTTGCATTACGTCTGGGGCTTGCATATTTGTTTTTTTGTTTTGTTTTTTATAAAAAATATTTTTGGCAACTGATAAGTCATTTGAAAAAGTAACTATTTTCTCGTTACTTTACTAGCTACTTAAAAAAAGTAATCTGATTACGTAACTCATATTACTTGTAAAAAGTTACTCCCAACACTTGGGACAGGAACCTCTCAGATTTCATTGCAAATATCTTCATTTGTGTTCCAAAGAGGAATGAAATTTTTACGGGTTTGGAACAACATATGGGAGAGTAATTTATGATAGAATTTTTATTTTTAGGTGAACGATCCCTTTAAATATTTCCAAGGTAGGTCACTTTGTGTTTACATTCAGATACCAAACTAGAGTTACGCTGTTTCTTGGAACTTTGAGAGGTTTATTCCGGCAACTGTATATTGTTTACTTGTTAGACATTTTATTAGCAAAGTAGGATGAAGCACCCTTTGGGCTGGAAAAAAAATGACATACACTCTAGGGACCGTTACTCATCATGATCTATCATGCAACGATGGCCAAGTCTTACTAAATAAGGCATTACATTATGACCTGTTTTAATGTTTGAAATATACTCCACACACAACTTCTCTGTTTACACAGATGATAAATAGTTTTACCTGTTGTTTCAACCTGAAAACTCCACCATTTCAGTTTGCATTTTGACTGTCTCTGTTGGCCTGGACAAAGGAACACCACTTTCATTGCATTATCTAATTCATTATTGCTCAGCTGTGTGTAAAGTAAATGTAGCTATTGGAAGGCATTAAGCAATAGGCAGTGATTGAAGGTAACCTTTATTGCACCATCAAGGTCATGTCTAACTACTGCAACCAGATCTCTCTTATCTCAGTGATAAGAATAGCCTTGATCCTTTCCCTTCTACATCACTACATTATCTGCAGAATGTTATGTAGGAGCTAGACATTACATACTAAATTATTCTTCACTGCTGTTTCCTCACAGCTACCCATAGTATGTGAATAATTAGTATTAAACTCTTAATTTAGCTCATTGTTTTATTAATCTGTTGTTCTTACAGTTTGTGACTGAAATCCCATTTTGGTCACACTTTTGAGGACAAATTTTCACTATTAACTAACTATTAAGTACAACTTTTGCCTCAATAAACTTCTAATCTGCTGCTTATTAATAGTTAGTAAGATAGGTGTTAAATTTAGGTATGGGATATGATTAAGGGATCTAAAAAATGGTTATGCAGAATAAGACATTAATATGGGATTTATAAGTAATAAACAGCCAACATGCTAGTAATATGCATGCTAATAAGTAGCTATCTGATTGTGAGAAATGGCCCCTAAACTAGTTTTTCCCCTATTTGTCCTTTTCTCAGACCATTTATTAGTAAATATAGCATTAGTTTTAAAAATTAAATGATTTAATGTTTATTAAAAACTGATAGTGTCTGATGTTGCAAAATATGGCACAAAACATGATATAATTACAAAAATGGTATCTACGGAGACAATAAACAATATTGTAAAGAAACTTTAGGGTCACTGAGAGTCATTTCTTCCACTGCATGAGGTCACATGATGAGAGCAGGGGCGGGACATAAACACAGTTGCCAGAAAAGAGGAATTAAAAACAGCAGAGTGCAGCCAAGAGAACACCAAAGAGGAACATGGGCAGCCTCCTCCAAATCCTGCTTGCTCTATTTGTCTCTGTCATAGGTGCCCTCTACCTTCTGGGGTCTTTTCGCCGCAGACGAGCTGGAGAGCCCCCTCTAGATAAGGGCCCTATTCCCTGGTTTGGCCATGTGCTGGAATTCAGGAAGGACACGGCCAAATTCCTGCAGAGAATGAAAGAAAAACACGGAGATATTTTCACAGTGCAGCTGGGAGGCTTTTATTTCCATTTTATCACAGATCCATTCTCTTTTGGCTCTGTGGTCAAAGAGGCCAGAACAAAGCTGGACTTTAGTAAATTTGCAGAACAGCTGGTTGCAAGAGTATTTGGCTATCAGTCGATGGAAAGCGAACACAAGGTTCTCCAAGCATCAAGTACCAAGCATCTCATGGGAGATGGTCTGGTTGTCATGACTCAGGCCATGATGTCCAATCTTCAGAATCTGATGCTCCATAGTGTTGGATCTGGAGATGACAAGCAATGGCAAGAAACCGGACTCTTTACATACAGCTACAACATTGTGTTTCGCGCTGGCTATCTGGCTCTGTTCGGGAACGAGTCGGTCAAAAGTACAGGAACTCTGGACAAAGCGAAGGAAATTGACCGACAGCATTCGGACGAACTTTTCAAGGAATTCAGAAAATATGACCAGTTATTCCCGAATCTGACTTATGGTGTCCTGGGACCCAGCGAGAAGATGGAGGCTGAGCGTTTGAAGAGGCTGTTCTGGAGCACGCTTTCAGTAGAGAAG
Source organism: Cyprinus carpio (assembly GCF_018340385.1). Classification (NCBI taxonomy): domain Eukaryota; kingdom Metazoa; phylum Chordata; class Actinopteri; order Cypriniformes; family Cyprinidae; genus Cyprinus; species Cyprinus carpio. The sequence goes on along the minus strand of NC_056598.1, from coordinate 3,789,221 downwards.
ATGAGATCCAGAGACAACATCAGCGGCTGGGTCAGTGACCAGCAACAAGTGAGAGATGAACAGGGCATGCAGGAGTTCATGCAGGATCGATTCATGTTTCTGCTTCTGTGGGCGTCTCAGGGAAACACGGGTCCTGCGGCGTTCTGGCTACTCTTGTACCTGATGAAGCACCCTGACGCAATGAACGCGGTAAAGAAAGAAGTCGAGGAGATTCTCAGACAAACGGGACAGGAGGTGAAACGAGACGGGCCGCTGATTGACCTGACTAGGGACATGCTCCTTAAAACTCCCATCCTAGACAGCGCAGTCGAGGAGACCCTCCGTCTGACCGCTGCCCCGGTCCTTACCAGAGCTGTTTTGCAGGATATGACCATCAACATGGCCAGCGGACAAGAGTACAAGATCCGTAAGGGCGACAGAGTGGCGGTTTTCCCCTACATAGCCGTCCAGGTGGACCCAGAAGTTTACCCAGATCCCTACACCTTCAAGTACGACCGTTTTCTCACGCCAGATGGAAACAAAAAGACTGATTTCTACAAAGGTGGAAAGAAACTCAAGTACTACAACATGCCTTGGGGAGCAGGAACCACTATGTGTCCGGGAAGATTCTTCGCCACAAATGAGCTGAAGCAGTTTGTCTTTCTCATGCTGTCCTACTTTGACTTTGAGCTGAAAAATCCCAATGAAGAGATTCCAGGTATTGATATCAGACGATGGGGTTTTGGCTCCATGCAGCCAACTAAAGACGTCCAGTTTAGATACAGACTCAGATTTTAAAAGGTTTCATTTAAATATTATCCTGCGATCTCATACACTGAAGCTTCAACAATATTCCTTAATGAAAGCAGGCTTTAAAACTGACATCCATGCTCACATTTACTGGGTCCTAAATTATCCCGAAGTATCTCACAACCTGAATTTTTCAACAGTTCAGTGAGCTTGCATTTACTCTGTCTTGCCCAAAGACTGTATCAGTGCAAAGAACAGAGGTCATACAGCATACATAGGAACAAGATATTTATAAAAAACATGTAATTTTGTGCATAATAAATCTACCTTTTTAAAAATATCAACATACTGTGCTGATTGCTTTTTTGCAGTTTAAGAGAAAAACAAGATATATGAGGTATATATTATATATATAATAAATATATTAAACTTCTTGCCTCCTTTTGTTGTTCCTTATTGTGATTCTGAACCAGGGAAAAAAGACGCACCAAGGAACTCTATAACAAAGGTTCCGTCTGGAAGGCCTGAAAATAATAAAAATAGTATACAGTGGTAAAACAAAACATCAGCTCTGTCCACTTCATTTACTCAACATTATATCGGAGATATTAGTTCTTATATATTAATGTTAAATGTAATGTAGGACATATTGGGACTAGTTGTCACATGAACAAAAGCTACATCTATATTTTAAGATTTCATGTTTACAGCTATACACATTTGTTTTCCCCAGCAGTGGTGTTGTATATTGGTTTCTAATAGTTCAAATTGGTGTGCTGAAAATACATGTGATATATTTTTCCCCTTTTTTTTTCATCTAACAGTCCAGGAATTTGTTAAAATGTGAATTTGATTTCATTTGGTTTGCTATTTTATATATATCATCCCCATACAAGTTAGAAGATGAACATATTTATTATTTTTAATGCAATGTCCCAGTCTGCAAAGTGCACAATTGCAAAGTGGTGATTTGTGTGTAGTATTTGAAATGTGCTTAAATCTCCTCAAAACTGAATAAAATACCTCAGCAAATGAAAATACATATAAATTACCTTTAAAATCTATTGTCATTGACAACATTCTTGAAACACAATGTTAGTGGATTTCAAATTGTTTTATACCCAATGAGTTGTATTGCATAATATTTCAAGTTTAAATAATTAAAACAGTGAAAAATATATGCCAGAAAAATGTTTGTAATGACATGAGGGTGAGTAAATGATCATATTTGGGTGAAGTGTCAAACTCTTTAATTTAAATTAAAATATTTCTGTGAATTGCCCCACAAACTAAAAACGAAGTGATTAATTGAATGAATGAATGAATGAATGAATAAATGAATGAATTAATAAATATTTTTCTTGTCACTGCACGTTTGTTCAGTGAGATACAATTTGCAACTCCTTGTGGTAAAAAAAAAAAAAACATTCCAAGAAAAATAAATAAATCAAACCACACACCACGGATATGTGTATGTATATACTGTATGTATTGCACATATGTAAATATTGCACAGTTCCATAGTGTTCGAAAAAATCCTTTGTGTGATTTATGCATTTAGTTCTCTAATTGCACTTGGATAAAAACTGTTCATAAGCCTGGAGGTGTGAGCCTGAATAACCCTGTAACGCCTCCCAGAAGGTAGCTAATGTGAACAGGGTGTTTCCTGGATCTTGAATTATGCGTGCCACGCGACACAAGCTTCTGGTTCCATATATGTCAGTCAGTGAGGGAAGCTGTGTTTTTATAATGCTCTGGGCTGACTTCCTCACTCTCTCCAGAGCATTTTTATCAGTCATAGTGCATCTTTTAAACCACGCCAGGATGTTGTAAGTAATAATACTCTCCACGGAGCATTTGTAAAAAGACAGCAGCAATTCCTGTGACAAGTTGACTCTCCTCAGTGACCTCAAGAAGTACAGTCTCTGCTGTGCTTTTTTTTTACAAGGGCATTGGTGTTGGCAGACCATGTGAGATCCTGAGAGATGTATATGTTCTCAAGTTTTTAAGATCACTGACCTTCTCTACAGTTTCCCCTTTGATATAAATAGGGGCATGCTCTTCACTTTTCACTCTAAAATCTATCACCAACTCTTTTGTTTTTGAGGAGTTGAATATCAAGTTATTATCCGAGTTTTTGGATCTCATCTCTGTAAGCAAACTCATCGGGATTAACTTTAATCCCAGTTTTCTCCGGAACACTCTCCTGACATCCTCCTTACTCACAGTGAGTGTCAGGTTGTGTGTAGATGGTGCTGATGTGAGCCTGGTCTCTGCCTCTGTTATAAAAAAAAAAATAATTGATCTCCTCAGCCAGGTTACTGCTGGTGCTGCTGGTTAGATCTTTAGGGCCCTTCAAGTTTGTGAGGTACTTAATGCCCTGCCAGACACTCCGGGAGTCCCCCTCACTGAAATGTCCCTCTATTCTTCTTCTGTAAGATGCTTTTGCCTCATTGATACCTTTCTTTAAGTTGGATCTGGCAGCGCTGTATAATTCCATGTTTCCAGACCTTAAGGCTGTGTCTCGGCCCCTCAACAGCTGCCTGAGGTGTCTAGTCATCCATGGTTTGCTGTTTTGATAATATTTGATCCGTTTCTCAACAGTGACAAGACAGTGGATGTGAAGTCTGCCAGGTCCTGTTGTGCAAATATGACTTATGACTTACTTTATGACTTACTTTACCTATCCTGAGAAATCTATGGAGCAAAAAGTATGACAGCTAGCCTTCTAACGGGTACAATTCTCTTTGCTTTCTGTCTTCTGTTACAAATATTTTAAAGATTATTAGATCGACAACATCTGCATTCCAAAGTACTTGTTTACAAGTGAGGGATATTGCACATCGGTTTTATAAGGAAGACAGTTTAACATGTTGTGTTTACATTCTGATGCAAAATTTAATCCAATTCAGACAGTCAAGGTGTAATAATATGTAAATTTATTAAAAAGAATATAGAGAACAGAAACCACAAATCATAACTTGGAAATAAAGTTCTTGATAATAATAACAACCTTCAAATATAGAAAATGTAAATCCAATGTTAGTACATTTTTAATAACAATCCATTTATGATGGATTGAACCCAACCAGTATTAATCAAAACATTAATACAATTGTAATTAAAACACAAACAGTTATTTGTTTTAAATCAAAAGTACCACAATATTAAGTATTAAAATACTAAAATATTAAAGTATCAGAGTATCAAAGTATCTGAATTTCAAGGTATCTGAATTTGAATAAAAACCTGTAAGAGTTCTAAGTCTGAGTCTAAGAGTTGTCGAGTGAAGCCAAAGAAGAGGAAGTGAGATGAAAAGATCCAGACATAAGACATAAGTCGTCATCTGGCTATCACTAATAACACCTGACCTTTAAAAATAGTCTAGTCAATGTCTCAATTTTGGACTTCTTCCTCTTTTAGATTCAAAGTATCATACTGATAATTCTAAGAAATATTGATACAAAAAGAACAATACGTGCAGTTCAACTTCATATGCGAAACAGACTCAGCTGACTACACAGTTAGAAATACTGTGAAATTACATATGAAATATACCATAAAGTTTACCAAAAACAGTTTTGAATATAAAAATGAAACCTGTTAAATATATATTAATATATATATATATGAGACAGATCCTTACCATGAAATATTAATTTTTAACTTTTGAAATGAAACTTATCATTATGAATAGAACACATTTTGAGTACGTGACTTCTCAGAATCTCTCAACAACACTTGGGTTTAATTTAAATACGTGGACTTCTTTTCAGAATCTCTATCACCATGTGGATTTCTTAGAATCTCCACACACCACATTCTATCTGCCTTTGATGGGGGTGGAAGACATTATAAGATCTTGTTTATTTAGGAGGCATGAAGCTTCTGTTAAACAGGAAGGAACCACGAGTGTCAGGTCAGTTTATGTAGGCAGAAGGTTCCCTGGAAATTGACATTAAGCCCCAGGAATTTCTTGTTAGAAGCTGGTTTACTAGCACACTCTTTCTGGTGAAAGACCAATGGAAGATAGACTCTATTATTTCTGTAATGTAGGGATCAGCAAACTCTAACTCTGGACTCTAAGAGAAGGGAAATAGAAATTGAACCCATCTAACAAAGACTTTCTAGACTGCACCAATTACAAATCGGCTCACTATGCCATCCCAGAATACAACAGGGAATATCATCCCCAGTAAGGACACGCAGGTCTGTTACCCAACAATGGCAAAGAGACTCAGTCATAAATACAGAAGAATTAACTTTATTGACACTCACAAGAACAAGCTCTCAGAGCTATAGTTGTATTCCTCATTTGTCGCTTTGGATAAAAGCTTCTAGTAAGTAAATACTTTTAAAGTTGTACCTCTTCTTTTTTTTTTCAAGGTTTCCGGGTCTTTTGGGGCCCTTAACATGCTCATTGCACAAGCAAAACCAGCATCCCAAGCTGGTTCCAGTGTGCAAAACACACCTCATGCTGGTGACTAGCAATGATCAGCTGTGATAGGAGACTTTCTAATGCCACTGAAACACTGTTATATTTAGATCTGAGGTCTTGTACTGTATATCTCCATTGCCTGGGCAACAGTTTTACATTGTAAAATCTAGGAAAAATTAAAACGGGTTAGACTTAGAGTTGACGAATGTAACCGAGATGAGAGCTCTCTGACTGAATCACGTCGGAAACCACAATAAAAGAGACATACAAACAGAAGGGAGAACAATGGCTCTATTGGCCTGTAGTGTTGTTCCTGAGTGTCACTGCCTGTACTTGGTGGTGAATGGTTTTGAGAGAAAATGATCCATTGTGTCTCTTTACTTCTCACTGGTGTGATAATGTCAAAGGTTGTGGGTTCATGATCAATTCCTGCTAAGACTTGGTGAAGAGATCTGCTATGGAGAGGTATGTGATCTGTTCAGTGTGTTTGTCGTTTGTTAGTGTTGGTGTGGTTTTATCTGCATGTACTATGGAAAAATGCTCTTGGAAGTCTATTGTTTTTATTCATAACATTGCTTAATAATTTTAATTGTACAAGATTTCCTTTTAAACCAGTGTCAAATAATCAGCCCAATTTCTTTCTTTTTATGCAGAAACCTCAATATTTGTTGCTACATCTCAGAGGATGTTTCTCAGATCACAATCTGTCTTCCAAACAAAAAGTTGTATAAGCAATGTTCCGAGTCACTGCATTCTGCAATCTAACTCTAAAATCTGCAATATAATTATGCTATCAAAATGGTGTAAGAAGAGGCCATTGCAAAAAGTATGGAAAAAGAGAATGTTTATAATTAGCTGAAAATCAAACCATAAAATTTGTTTCATTACTCAAAATAAAATAAATGTTAACAGACAAAAAAAAAAACATGAAATAAAACATGGCAAACCCTATGGCAAGACAACATTTCAACCATTTAAAACGGCACGATAAATTTCACATTGTTGACAGCCTTATAAATATAAGTGCATGCAATTTAATTAAGTTAATTTAAATGCCTGTGGTAAACACATTTTTACCTAAAGTAACCCTGATTGTTCAGATCGAAGTTCACTTGAGTGTAAATCTCTAGTGTGTGCAGCAAGTGCTTTTTAAGAGCTCTTTATGCTGCAGCCAAATCTTTGAACAACAACAGTGACCTTGTTCTGTGAACTTACTGACTAACCTAGCCAGTTATTCTTTGCCTTTTTGCCTATGCTAAAAATCAAAAGCACAGTTTAGTCAGCATTGTCTTACTGGAATTCTTACCTGGGGTGGGGGGGGGGGGGGGGGGTCTACACTCCAGCGTTTTTGATTTATAACTTTTTATGCATTTTGGCCATTTATTTACACAGCAACAGCATTTTGGGGGCTTGAAAATGCAATCCTTACGAAAAATAAGTTTATTCAAGTGTGCTATTAGTATACTTCTTTTAAAATAAAGGATGAAAGTATGCTTTTAGTTTACTTTTTATGTAATCATCAGAAATATACTTAAAATGACATTGAAGTATACTTGACTTATACTTACAAAAAAGTCTAAATATATTTGAGCTATACTTGTGCTCCTAGAATCCGTGTTCTCATTGTTATAAGGTAGAGGGCGCTAGTACACATCTTCTGTACAGAATTTCCAAAAAAAAACACAAGTGAAGAAGAAGAAGAAAAAAAAAACAACAGATACTAACAGATGTAATCTAACACGATCATCTGACATGAAACAGCATCAAAAACTGTAACGTTATGGAATAAAATGTCTACCGATGAAGAGGTAATAATTACAGTCAAGCTTTGGGGTGTTGATCGACTCCATCTACGATTTGATTATCATTCTGAATCGAATTCATAGTCTTTTTTCAGCTTTTTGTTCAAAATGTTATTTCTTTATTTCTTATGAAACTTCTTATGAAACTTTACATCAAAGTGTTTTTAAAAAAAAGAATGCATGAGGATAGAATAAAAAGTTTTTGTTTACAAGCAGACACCCTGTTCTTTCTTTGGATGTTTTGTATGTTCAGATATTCATATAACAAAATATATATACAAATTAAAACCTAAATAGGGACAAAAGTAGTATACTTAAAGTATGATGTAAAGTTCACTTAAAGAAAACTTATGAGTATACTTGCAGTATAAAACTACTAAACTAGTAGTTTACTAAGACTATACTTCAGAGTGTACAAAGTATTTAATTAATAAACTATCAGTATACCTATAAGTTCACTTTTAGTATAATTGCAGTACAAACTACAAACATAGAGGTAAACTAGTTGTGTACTCAAAGATTGCCACTGTTATACTTAAAGTATACTTAAAAGTATACTTTTATGTACTAGAAAGTGGGCCAATTTAGTCCCAAGGAGTATTGAAACAGAACACTTACAAGTATACTACTAGAACACATATTATTTGATATTTGTATACTCGCTACAAAAAGTATACTTAAAAATATATATTTGAACTTTACTTAAGTATGCTTAATAAAATAAACGAAGTATGCTACTTTTTGGTAACGGTAGTCTATAGGTACAGCATGTGTGCATGCGTGTAGTGTTTCGTTACAAAGGGACATCGTCAGCTACTGGCCTGGAATGCATAATAAAGCGTTTGTAGTAGTTTTTGCATTTCCTTGTGAACGGGAATGGTTTTGACAGCGCTGTTCTCTGTACGCAAATCTTCAAAAATACAAGGGAAACACTTTACTGTTTTTAGTACATTGTGCAAACGTACCCCAAAACGGAGTCCAATACTGTAAAAGCAGCGGTTCCTTTCTGCTTCCTGTGTGGTCTGGATCCATGACAGTGCCAGCCACAAACCTGATGGTCATGGACTTCACTGTGAGCACATTTTAAAACAGATATATCCACTCAAACATTCCAACAGAGTAAAATCATTCTCACTGTTTGGATGTCTAATGAGCCCTTAGTAAACTAATATCATTGGCAATACAACAGAGCTTTTACTGTTGTTTAGATTGGGGTTGGGAATGGTAACTGGGAAACATTCTTTGAAAGAGGTATACTTTGGGCATTACAAGCAGTTTTCGATTTTTTTTTTTTTTTTTTGAGGCTTATGGAGAGAAGTGATTCCCAGGGTGTCTTAAGCAGGATCAAAGAGGTGTAAATACAGTGTGTTCCCTTATGGTTGATATTTCATTACTTGTTGAGCTTCTATGGCATTTCATTTCAATCTAAATGAGTTTTGCCCAGGGTTTTCAACTTGTTTGATTATGTTAGCTCTTATCACCTTAGAAAGCAGTGCTGCTGTTTAAGCAGTCCTCCCTGTACCAGATGTTAATGCTTATATTATTAGTGTTATACTTGGTTTTAATCAGTGGCATTTATATCTTTATATTTCTCACTGGGTGCTCTCAGATCCATTTAAATCTCAAAATATAATGCACCCAAATTTTTTGCCTCTGGGGATAGGCAATCTGGCTCATGTATGGCCACAGGCCTGCTTATTTGCTTGCTAAAACCATTTTGAATGCAAGAGCCCCCTCTATTAGATGGCTCTATGCTTTTAAGTGTCATGTTTTTCTCTATGGTGCAGAGAATGCAAGCTTGATCAGGATCACTGTCCTGGTGGTTCAGTGTTGGCTATCTTTAAATAACTTTTTTTTCTGTGGTGCAGCCTGATCATTTGATCATGATAATTTTATGTTGCATGGCATAGCATCAGTTATTGACCATCAGTTATTGAAAGCCTCACATAAGCAGACAGGCAATCTTATGTAAAAAGCAAACTATTCATTATCAGGTATGTTTGCTTGAAAATGCTTAAGTGTGTGTCTGTTTTAAAACCAATACTATATTTTGTATCTCATGCAATAACATTCATACATCATGAAGTATAGCTTAAGTAGCCTATACCATAATATTTAGGGCCTGTACATATAAGGAGAAATTTACTGTATATTCTATAAGCTTTTTAGATATAACATTTAACAGTATAAACTAGGAAATGAGGCTTCTGACCTTTTCAAAGGAAAACAAGTTAAAATTCTCAACTTTATTTGGATTTGCTCCCACATCTGCAAGAGAAGGTTTATATCAGCATTTCTTGTTTACACACAACAACCACCTACAGCTTGGGTGAAGGTTTCCTGCACATAAATCTTGTGCTTTTGGAAGAGATATTTTAAAATGATTAAAATCTAATCAAATACATTTGAACCCCATTATTAATTTAATCAGACTCTAATTCAAATTAGATCTCAAAAGGCTGAGATTCAGTTTAAATTAATCATCATTTTAAATGCAATCTTAATTTAGATATTGCATTAGTCTAAAGATGTTCTCATTTTAAAAATTCATTCATTTAGGACCTCATAATCACGATCCACAATCGGGCCGCAATTGGTGATGAAGCAAGCAAAAGCCAGTGAGCTTTTGATATCACTGACATAATGCCATAACATTTCTTGAGGGTCCATAATTTGAATTTTCTAATGAGTGCAAAATTAATATATTTATTTATTTAATTATATATAATTTGTTGATGAGACATTCTGCTGCACAGGTAATACTGTTCTCCGCACACACATTTTGTGTCTTCATTTAGCTTATTCAGTACATCTGATTTTTTTTTTTGGTTATGGATCTTTCTAAATGAACACAAATGGGAACCATTAAACTTATTTACATGGAAAAACAGCAAAGTCACTCCAAGCTCATGGTGTACGCAGGTTTCTTCCCTAAACGTCACTCTAAATTTCACAGCCCTGCCATCTAGTGGTCTCAAAAAATACCACAGCTGCAAATTCTGATACTATTGATATCTTGTATATACTGTATAAGTTGAGCCACTGATGTCACATGGACTGTTTTAACGATGTCCTTACTATGTTTCTGGACCTGGGAACATTACAGTTGCATTGCTGTCTATTAGAGGGTCAGAGAGCTCTCAGATTTCATCAAAAATATCTTAATTTGTGTTCCGAAGATGAACGAAGGTCTTACGGGTTTGGAACAACATGAGGGTAAATTTAATTTTGGGGTGAAATAACCCTTTAAAATGATAATAGAATACTTTAATAGAATCAGGGGAATGTAACCAATGACATGATGTCATTCTCTAAATTCCAATTCCAAAACAGATACATGTACTTTCCAGTGCACGAAACTTCTGATTACAGATTAACAGCCATTTGACAGAACCACCCCAAAAATATTGTGGGACCAGCATGCATGCCAGTATTTTTATCAGTATCGCAGAAGTATCACTGCATAAATTATTCCCATATCTTCTTCTCATGTCAGTCATGACATATATGATCGCCTGAGATAGCACTCATGTGCGTAATCATTGCTGTCAGAGCTGAAGTGGGGAGGCCTGGGGTGTGTGTTGGCTGAGTTCACCCAGAATGCTGCAGCTCTGCTGGGCCTCTGAAGAAGAGATCTGGCTCTCCGTTGCTATTACAACCCTGGTGACCCCGGTAGTGAAGAAGAGTCCTTAGGCTTCGCCTCACACCCTGCATGACATGTGCAATTTTGACAAGATAACCTCATTGCTGAAGTGGAGTGTTAAAAACTATTCCATACAGTGTCTATGATTGTGTTGGCATGCATGCAACAGCTGTAAACTCCACAAGTTTTGGTGTCTGGGTTCGCTTTAAACAAAAATGTTCAAATCCATAGACTTATAATGAAGGAAAAACCCAAGCCATGTCTAGAGACCAAAATATTGAATACAAACATGCTAAAAACACAATTTAGAAACTGAATAGAAATGGCTTATAACACAGTAAACCTATGCCAGTGAATATGTCAAAGTTTCATCTATTAATGCTTTTATTTAGTTTTGTGTATATTATGCAATGCATGTTTTCATCTGTGACTGTCAAAATCAGATCTAGCTTTAGAAATTGAACAGCCTGCGTCTGTCAAACTGCTTTGTGAAATATTGTTTTCAATTTTAGCTGGACTGAAGGAAATGGAAAAAAAGATTCTTATCCAGGAAAACCCCATTTCGATCCAGAAAAGATGACACTTTATACTGTTCTCTGCAAGGAAAGTGAAGCACTTCATGAATCACTGAACAGACAGAAAAGTCATTTCCTTCAGCAGCCATGCTTTGAAGGAGAATTACTGATTTTACAGATTAACAGATTCATCAATGTTCTTAAGTGCAGCAAAAAAGGTTTAGTGTATTTTAAGTTTAATCTGTAATTTTTAGTACAGTTTTAGTACAATTTTTGTACAGCCACATCACAGCATGCTGACTCGGCTACGGCAGTAGATATACATTATCTTGTAATTTGTGTGGTGTTCCAGCCATGTCCTTCTGCACTTGATTATAGCGCTAGCCATACGAGAGACTTCTGAGGGAAGTTTCTTTGGCAATGTTGGCATGAACCTTTGGGCAGTTGTTCTAAGTCACCGCAGTAGATTCATGTTTTCATCAAACTCTCTGTAAGTGGCATTGACCCAAAGGCAGCCCTAAGCCTGGCTCAGCGAGGAGATGTAACCAAATGAGACTGCCACAACAGAAACCGCCTATAGGTTAGCCGCCACACTAGCTGATGGGTCCACCCAGAATGTGTGTGTGTGTGTGTGTATCTGTCTGTGACTGAGGGAGAGTCAGTATACGGTAGCGGTTCTTTGGAAGGGCTTTGGAGTAACATGCTTGTTGTTTAGATGGGGGTTTCTGTCAGTGTTTCTCTGAGGGTACTTCTCAGTTGAGCTTGATTTATTACATAAACCCTAACATCTGTGACCTAGGACCACCCCCATTGATTTAAGATTTTTGGAGAAACTAAAGTTGACGTTAGAAAGAGCAAATACTGGTTGCTCACTTCACCTGTCAGTCCAACGGCATCATTCTGACTGAAAAAAGCAACTAAACAAGCTTTGAGGACAGATGATGTTGCCAACCCACTATTGAAACTAATTAAAGTCATTTAAATTTTGTTTTCATGCATAATCTCTCTCTCTCTCTCTCTTTTTTTTTTGTTTTTTAGTGGAGCATGAAATGTTGTCCCTGACAAATACAGTAATACTAACCATAATGTTGTAAGACAGTATATCACTTTAAGTTAATGTTTCATTACATATATTACACATTTAATGAATCATTACTTAAACATACATTTACACCATTTATTGGAGACTGTGTCCATTTAGAGCTGTTGAGCACCACTTTTTACATTACATAATGTACTCCTGGACCTCCATGCACCTGTTAAAACAAGAACAGTCACCTTCACCCACTCAGCACCCTGGTTTACAGATGGGCTTCGTAAGATGAAGGCAGCAGGGCGGGTCCTTGAGCGGCATTTCAGAGCCTCTGGCCTCACTGTACATAAACAAATCTACCGGAAGCAACAACAAAAATATGCACAGTCCCTTAAAGAGGCAAGGTCACAGTTTTACTCCGATGCCATCAGAAACAGTCCAGGAAATTCCAAGCAGCTCTTTTTCCACTATAAACCACCTTCTCAAACCACAATCGACCCTACTTACTGCCGCTACAGAAGAGCAGTGCAATAAATTCATGGATTTCTTCACGTCAAAAACTGCACATATTCGCTCTGCCCTTTCTGGTCCTCCCCCCCAAACTGTTCCCCCAACATATACCATCTCCCAACCCCTAAACTGCTTTCCTGAGGTTTCATCAGAAGAGGTGCAGAACATCATCAGGAAGATGAAATCCTCCACCTGTCCCCTGGACCCTCCCCAACCTCCCTGGTAAAAACTCATATCACCGTCCTAAGTCCCCTGATCACTGCTGTTATAAATCATTCCCTCAAAACTGGTCACGTTCCCCCGTCTTAAAAAATGCCATTATCACACCTCTGCTCAAAAAACCCACTCTTGATTCGGAAGTCCTATCCAACTATAGGCCCATCTCAAATCTCCCCTTCATATCAAAAGTACTTGAGAAAGCAGTTGCCAGCCACCTTCAGGACCACCTCAAATATAATAACCTCTTTGAAAAATTCCAGTCAGGTTTCCGCTCTGCTCACAGCACAGAGACTGCCCTCGTTAGAGTCACAAACGACCTCCTCATATCATCTGATGCTGGCTCCCCTTCCCTCCTCATCCTCCTGGACCTTTCTGCTGCATTTGATACTGTCGACCATGGTATTCTTTTAAAACCGGCTCCACCTCACTACTGGACTAAATGATACTGCCCTCAGTTGGTTCAGATCATACCTCACAAACCGGACAGAATACATCTCCCTGGGCCACTCCAAATCATATCCACACACAGTTACTTGCGGTGTCCCCCAGGGGTCAGTCCTTGGCCCCATCCTCTTCATTCTATACCTCACCCCCCTTGGCCAAATCATCAGCCGTCACAAAATCTCATTCCACTGCTATGCCGATGACATACAGCTCTATGTACATGCCACAGCTGAATCCACACCCTCACAGTCATCCCCATCAAAACTCAGCACCTGTCTGGAGGAGATAAAGGTGTGGATGGAGCACAACTTCCTTCAACTAAATAGCTCTAAAACCGAAGCCATCTTGATTGGCACTCCTCACCAAATCAAATCATCATCCATAACCAGTATCACCTTTTCTGGCACCAACATTCCCCTCTCATCAATAGTAACTAATCTTGGTGTAAAAATTGACTCCCAACTCACTTTTGAAGCTCATATAAATTACTTATGCAAGACCTCTTTCTACCACCTCCGTAACATCTCCAAACTCCGGCCCATTCTCACCTTTTCAGATGCCGAAAAACTGGTTCATGCCTTTGTCTCCTCCAGACTGGACTACTGCAATGCACTTCTCATTGGGATTCCTGGAAAGAGTCTGCAGAGGCTTCAATACATCCAAAACTCTGCAGCTAGGATCCTGATGAGAGAGTGCGGAAATATGAGCACATTACCCCCATTCTTCACTCACTCCACTGGGCTTCCCATCTCCACCAGGATTGAGTACAAGGTTTCACTCCTCACACATCAATGCATCCATGGACATGCCCCCTCCTACCTAAAAGAACTTATCAACCCACAAACCACAACCCGTTCCCTCGTTTCCACTCACTCAAACCTCCTCCACATACCCAGAACCAGATTGAGGACAATGGGAGACAGGGCCTTTTGTACTGCTGCCCCGCATCTGTGGAATGGCCTCCCTGACTCCTTGAGGGCTCCACAATCTACTGATTGTTTTAAAAAAGGCCTCAAGACATTTCTTTTTAGCAAAGCTTTGGTCCCTTTTAGATTATTATTATTAACTGCTTATCTTTTTGTTTTTGTTTTAACCCTGTAGCACTTTGAGATCTCTGATGAAAAGTGCATTATAAATATAATGTATTATTATTATTATTATAAAGATCATGTCATGGATGTATACTGGACAGTTAATGTCAGTTGTGTTACTTATAGATTGCAGATGAAAATGGTGAATCAGTGCATACTGTGTCATTGGTGGACCACTTTTATGATACTGTAATGGTGCTTGCTTAGTCATTTTGAAGCTTGACAGCTCCAGTCTCCATTTCATTACATGGAATAAAGCAAGTAAGATCATCTGCAAAAATTCAGCTTTTGTGTTATACACGAGAGAGAGAGAGAGAGAGAGAGAGAGAGAGAGAGAGAGAGAGAGAGAGAGAGAGAGAAAGTCAAGCAGGTTTTGAAGCACAAAAGAGTGTGTAAATGATTTTTTTCCCGGATTACTATTCATTAAGAATAAGAGTTCATTTAGTTTTTTTTTATAGTTACAGATTGACCAAGAGATATAGCAAATGTCTCCTCTGATCATGATAAACCACAGGCATTTGCAGAATACATATATTTGCATACAATATATGCTTTTTTTGATGATGATGATTGGTGATTGCATATTGATTCCAATGATTTTGGTGATTGCAGACAGTATGCTTACATTTTTGAAGACCTACAGATTTTGGGAGCAATGCATGGCACATGTGCTCTCACATGACTCAGTTGCCTCTCTAGAGGAGGGGACGTGAATGGGTGCTGTACATAAATTGCTATGAAGTTTTAGCAGACACTCATCTTGAGAATGACCAATGAGGAGTGTATAGCATTTGCAATGTGTTCTGTCGTGGAAGTGGTCAGAGAGGCATGGCCTCTGGAGGATGGAGGCCAGCGGCTCATCTGAATGGGTGGGCTGCACATCCAGAGAGGCTTCAGAACACACACGTCCATGGAAGTCCACTGATAGTTTTCTGCTCACTGAACATACAATGCTCTGTCATGGCACTACGTGTACAGCGAATGAGATAGTAAGGCACTCCCTCTAGACAACAGCCTTTCTTCTGCAGAGCTGTGATGAGCGGAACAAATTAAAACCATTATATAACACAAAGATATTAAGGTTCATCTCCATCTTTCTACATTCAAGTTCTGAATAATCATTTATATTGAGTTACAGGTTTATTGAGATCAATAATACTGCATAATTTCTGTTGTGCTGCAAAGTACAATTATTATACAGGTGCTGGTCATATAATTAGAATATCATCAAAAAGTTGATTTATTTTATTAATTCCATTCAAAAAGTGAAACTTGTATATTATATTTATTCATTACAGACAGACTATTATATTTCAAATGTTTATTTCATTTAATTTTGATGTTTATAACTGACAACTAAGGAAAATCCCAAATTCAGTATCTTATTAGAATATTGTGAAATATTGTGAAAAGGTTCAATATTGAAGACACCTGGTGCCACACTCTAATCAGTTAATTAACTCAAAACAACTGCAAAGCCTTTAAATGGTCTCTCAGTCTAGTTCTGTAGGCTACAGAATCATGGGGAAGACTGCTGAATTGGCAGTTGTCCAAAAGACGACAATTGACACCTTGCACAAGGAGGGCAAGACACAAAAGGTCATTGCAAAAGAGGCTGGCTGTTCACAGAGCTCTGTGTCCAAGCACATTAATAGAGAGACAAAGGGAAGGAAAAGATGTGGTAGAAAAAAGTGTACAAGCAATAGGGATAACCGCACCCTGAAGAGGATTGTGAAACAAAACCCATTCAAAAATGTGGGGGAGATTCACAAAGAGTGGACTGCAGCTGGAGTCAGTGCTTCAAGAACCACTACGCACAGACGTATTCAAGACAATGGTTTCAGCTGTCGCATTCCTTGTGTCAAGCCACTCTTGAACAACAAACAGCGTCAGAAGCGTCTCGCTTCAAAAAGGACTTGACTGCTGCTGAGTGGTCCAAAGTTATGTGCTCTGATGAAAGTATTTTGCATTTCCTTTGGAAATCAGGGTCCCAGAGTCTGGAAGAAGAGAGGAGAGGCATACAATCCACGTTGCTTGAGGTCCAGTGTAAAGTTTCCACAGTCAGTGATTGTTTGGGGTGCCATGCCATCTGCTGGTGTTGGTCCACTGTGTTTTCTGAGGTCCAAGGTCAATGCAGCCGTATACCAGGAAGTTTTAGAGCACTTTATGCTTCCTGCTGCTGACCAATTTTATGGAGATGCAGATTTAATTTTCCAACAGGACTTGGCACCTGCACACAGTGCCAAAGCTACCAGTACCTGGTTTAAGGACCATGGTATCCCTGTTCTTAATTGGCCAGCAAACTTAACCCCATAGAAAATTTATGGGGTATTGGGGAAGATGCGATATGCCAGACCCAACAATGCAGAAGAGCTGAAGGCCACTATCAGAGCAACCTGGGCTCTCATAACACCTGAGCAGTGCCACAGACTGATCGACTCCATGCCACGCCGCATTGCTGCAGTAATTCAGGCAAAAGGAGCCCCAACTAAGTATTGAGTGCTGTACATGCTCATACTTTTCAGTTGGCCAAGATTTCTAAAAATCCTTTCTTTGTATTGGTCTTAAGTTATATTCTAATTTTCTGAGATACTGAATTTGGGATTTTCCTTAGTTGTCAGTTATAATCATCAAAATTAAAAGAAATAAAAATTAGAAATATATCAGTCTGTGTGTAATGAATGAATATAATATACAAGTTTCACTTTTTGAATGGAATTAATAAAATAAATCAACTTTTTGATGATATTCTAATTATATGACCAGCACCTGTATATTCACATGATCATTTTTTTTTTTTTTTTTTTTTTTTAAGTATAGTCAGATATACAGAATATATAAAATTTTAGTTCTCTGCAGGTTTGGAAATAAGCAGGGAATGGGGGAAAAAATGGCACCAAAATGAACAAAATATGCCCCCACAAGTCACGATTAATGTCATGGACTGCTTCAGGGAATGGGAATGTTCATTGCGCACTTTATTTCCAGTTTGAATAACTGTTTTGTTTTTCATACTACTAGGATAGGCAACTGAAGTCGTGACTTCTTGCTATTTTAATACATAAAAAGCAATAAACTACATCATAAACAGTTCTCAGTTTATTTTGCATATGCAGCCAACAAGAATATGACATGCAGCTTCCCCACAGATGTGGCAAATTTTTATGTGTTCTATAAATCAACATTAAAAATTATTATTACAATATCTGAGGAAATAATTGAATACAATGTTTTTTTATTACTTTCATGACCACCTTTGCAGTGTGATTTCTGTTGATGTTAATGAAATTGTATTGATAACAGCCTACAGTATTCTGATTGATTGAATAAATACTCAAATAAACATTCTGTCTAAAATACAACACAAATGCATTTAATAAGGAAATAAAAAAAGTGTGTGTATATATATGTGTATATATATATATGTGTATATATATGTGTATATATATATATATATATACACATATATATACACATATATATACACATGCAATTATTGCTCCTTAATGAAAAAGTTCAACAAACTGAGATGCATGAATGATGGGACACACAGTGACCTATAAGCGAAGGGAATTGTCTGGAGAAAGCTGCTGGTTTCTTCTTGGTGCCTGGACAGTAAAATAAAGTGAAATCAAACTGGTCAAAGAAAGGAGCCCATCGAGCCTAATAAGGAGTCAATGTTTGGCTTGTTGGAGGTACTCCAGGTTGCAATGACCCATCCAAACCAGGAATGCATTTTGAGCCCCGTCCAACCAATGTCTCCACGTGTCCAATAACAGCTTGACAGCCAACAGTTCACAATGGAGGTCAAGCGATATTACAGGAAGACACAAGGATGAAGCATTTGAAATAACATGTCAATGACAATTCATTTGTCAGCAAAATCAACTACATTTTAAATAAGTTCCATGAGCATGATCTAAAATCTACTTGAATTTTGGTTTTACAATTACTCCAGACTGTTTTTCAATGTTGCCTATCTCTGATATTTCTAATACTTGAACAAGATGACCTCTTAAAAACACTTTCATGACACAGTACTTAACATATTTTATGGATACTATTGGTGGAAATGAAATAACTGTTTAAATACCAATTGAAACCAGGCCAGAATATACTTACGTTGGTTAACCTGCTCACCATCAAGAATGAGAACCTCTGACAACACTATATATGCTACAGTGTTCCTTGCAGAAGGTCCAAGCAATATGTTGAATAAGACACAGTGTAGTGCACTGAAGATCTTGTCTTTCCATCCTATCTCCTACTCCTTGACTGGGCAGAACATCTAAATATGACATAGAAGAGAGCATAAAATGCCAGGCACATAAATGAGTTATATTTAGTAAATCTAGCTGAAAATAGACAGTTAAGCAGTTTGTGTTCAATATGTTTGGCTGTATAAGAGAAACCTCCATGTAGAACACTAAGCCAGTCCATTTGCCAGTCACACTTTTATAAACACAGTTGATCTTTTCTAGTAAATACTTCTTGTATATTCAAGTGGTTTTGTTATGATTACAGCACGTGAGGGCGCCATGGCAATTGTGCTGGAAGTGGAACACACCAGCAGTCAGTCTAGGAGTTTAAACCCTTGTTTCAGGGCCATCAGCCCGAGGAACTCTTTCTCGCGCAGTTTTTTTCTTTCTCTTTATACTTCCTCTCCTGACAGTGCACGCGAGAGTCAGAGATGAGTGTGAGGCGTCATGATGCGGAGAGATCTCTGCAGCTGTTAGATGATGATGCATCCCGATTCCTTTTGACTGCTTCCCTGAGCGCACCTGAGATGGAAAGCTGAGGGCTCGCCGCAGTTTGGCGGAAAGTTCTGACCGGATGGAGCGCACGTCCTTTGTAGGTGTTTCCTCGGCGCAACTTCCCAAGGTCTGTAGTTTCCTCATAATATGTAACACGTGTGAGAGACGAAAGATATCACCGATCTAAAAATCCCACGAACATTATTCGGCTGTTTAACATGTTAATTTTGTAATACAGTAGCTCTTAGTATCTGGAATTTCTTTATGTCAAAAATAAATAAAAATAAAAACATAATAAAATTAAAAAAAAAAAAAAAAAAAAAAAAAAAAAAAAAAAATATATATATATATATATATATATATATATATATATATATATATGATACTGGTAATTTAACTATTAATATTAAGGACACTTCCTTTTACTCTAAAACACAAGTCAATGCAATGCAAGGTACAAAATACAGGCAAATCACCTTAAAAAAATCAATACGGATTCCTTTATATTGACACAGCAGATCCATTTGTCAAGATAAACTTTCTGATTGTTAGTTTATTTTGGTTTACAGTAAAATAAACGACTTGTTCTCAGACTTTTTACAGTTTGCAGTTGTCCATGCAGAGTATTATGTATGTGTTTTAAGTGACTTAATTTCAGTCATATTTGAATGTATATTAAGAAATGTGTGAAATGCACTGTACAGTATATCATAACTACAGACCATTAACATAAAAATGTAGATAACCAACATTTTGTAAAATAAATGTTGCTTTTATCACAAAATGCATACCACTTTAATTTGTTTTTATACACATTCTCTGTACTGTATAAAAAATACGAGCTGATTTCTTGAAAACTGCTCAAATCAACAAGACTGCTGCCATCAGATTTTGTTCATTAATTAACGGCATATTTTTAAGACATTTTGCCTTCCTTAATTCTATGGCAAATCAAACACAGTTAGGTGCACGTTTTCCCTCACTGAATTGGCTGTGACAGTATTCGTGTTTGTGTAAGTTTCTGTTGCAGATTTTCTTCAGCATCGTCTGTGTTTATGGACAGAACAGATAACAGATGCACACAACTGAAGATTTAGCCCCTGTGCTAAGAAATATGTAAACATTTACAAAGAATCATCTAATCTCTTTTGTAAATCTCATCTGTGTTATTAACTTCTGGAAAATAGAAGGGGAAAATAATTATTACAACAATGTAAACTGTTTGTCTTTATTTGACTACCTCCTTTAGTCATCCTTTGACATATATTTAGATTTATGGCCTGCATGTTTACTCTGAGCTTTTGTTGTAGGCAGTTATTACAAACACACACACACACACACACACACACACACACACACACACACACACACACACACACACACACACACACACACACACACACACACACACACCTTCAGGGGCTTATTTACAATGTGTTTAAGTGACATCCAACAGACAACTTTTTGGGACTGCATTCGAAAGTCTTTGTAATTCCACATTTGACTGAATGAGACAGAAGTAATAAGGTCATAAATTATGTTGAATGTAAAATAATATGCAGTGGTAACAAGGGGAATTATTTCTCATCGTCTGATAATGATTTGAGTGGCAAAAATGTGACTAATAGAAATGCATAACCATAACTGAACTTGACATGACCTTACCTTAACTGACCTGGATAAATGACATCCTCCACATGTTGTTCTATGACCCATGTGCACAACATAATAACTGAAAACATATTGCCAATTACAATGAGCAATTTGAAATATTTCATTTCAGACTCAAATCACTGCTGAGGTTTTAGCAACTGCATTTAAAGATTGCACACTTTTTTTACACGTTCCTCTGAAAGGATCCACTCAACCAAACACCTATTTTCCCTGAGGTGTCTCAGGCTATGAGGTTCCATGAATAGTGAGTACCATCTGTGTCCAGTTATCCTTGCTTTCCTCTAAGATACACAATGTGAGCCTGTGGCGGCCATTCCTGCCGGTTCAGATGGTATGGGAGAAGGCAAATCCCACATTAGGGAATGGCATGTTGAAAACACGAACAGGGGCCAGTTCATATACTCCAGGGAGAAACTATTTTTATTTTATTTATTTTTTATTTTTTTTATTTTTTTTGCAAACCTTTCCAAACACGAAAATCTATGTTTTAATTGACTGTTTGCTGAGCTCCTCCCTTTGGGGTTGATCTTGCTCACTCAGAATTACATCTAATAGGAATGAATTTGAGATTTCTATGAACTGGATCCTTATCAACCCCTTGATTTTAATCGAGGGAGTGAGTCGACACATATGTCAGACATCTCTATATATCATAATGCATTATGATTGTGACGTCTCAGTGCAGATTGTGTCAAGTTACCCCCACCCCATGCAACTCTATGATATACGAGTTATTTTGAGATGAAGCTGCATAATACTTGTTGCTACCTTAAGCTAACTGTTTGTTACACAGTCATATATTATTGTATTGCTATTTAATTTGTTTGTGCAATATTTTCTCCAACTGCCCAAACAACAGAAAAAAAAGAGAGTAAATACTATAATAAATCAGCTCCATAGTAGATTCCAAGTGATCAAGGATTTAGGACTTTTGCTGTCAGCGTCTTCCAGTTATTTTGGCAGTACAAAAACAGTTCATTATGCTGCTTGATGTTGCAAACTGGAATTTGTTATCATAGTTTGAATTTATTATTATAATTATAAACACACTAGTTTGTAGCGCAAACAGTTTTACTGCTTACTGCACTTTATTAAGCTGGTTGCACACCAGACGAGAAGCGCCACACCAGAGATAATAAAAAAGAAGTCTTGCAGAAAACAGAAAATAACTTACAAGAAAACAAGAAAACTCAATGTAAAACCAGAATATAGGGAATAACCGGAATATAAGAATGTCTTCTATTAAAAGTCTTTTTTAAAAATATATTTTGTTTATTTAATACAATTGTGTAATGTTTAGTATGATATCACTTTGTTTTTAAAAGAGCTAAAGACTCTGAATAATCTTTGTCAGACAGACCCATGGGCTGAGCTCTGAATGAAATTTTGTGGCCGAGTTGTCCTTAGGGTCTTGTTTAGGAACAATTCAGCTGTGACCTGAAATAAACTGGAGTTCTGAAATGACTTGATTTGTGTGTAGTGAGAGCGAATGCTGGTTCATTGCGTGACAGACAGTATCAAAGAACTGCACGTCCTGTTACCTTACGTGCAGAAAAATCACTCAATGCACCATAGGTAGTTCATCCATAGGAAACTAATGGCAAATAATCCAAGAAGAGTTCTCAGGAATAAACAGAGCTCTGAGAAGGGCATTGATTATGAGTATAAGGTGTTTGTATTGTGCATTATTCACAGTGGTCCTTTGCAGAGTATATTTGATTATTACAAAGAATATTGTACCGCTTGTTGTATTTAACTTACAATAGGCTATTTTAAGGATTTTGCATGTACAAGCACAGCCCATTATGTTTATTCTTCTTTCTTCTGTTGAACACAGAAAAAGATATTTTGAAGAATGTAGGTAATGATTTCCTTTTACAACTGTCACAGGTTGGTCAAGAAAAAAGTGAAGTCGAGGCAAGGATCTATTTGTTAGCAGTCTTTATTTAAACAACAAAGGAATCCAATATCACAGGATAAGCTAACCAAAATGCAAAAGTTTGATCATGAACCATTAAAAAAAACAATAAACTTAAAAAAACCACAAATCATCAACATTATAAAAACTAAAAATTAAAAAATATCTCACAGTGTGTAGAGACTATCTTTAAAACACAAAAAACCATTGATCATCACTATGTTCTACCTACTCTGAAAGCTGACAAGTTGAAATTAGCTTTCAGTGTGTATGGTGCCTGTTTGGAACACCCTAATATTTATCTAGTACATCTAGTGTGTGAATTTTCACGGTGCAATCTGACAAGGTTCATTTTGCACAACAGTTTTGCCATGCTTAACACATTTATCCAAATATCAACCATCAACCTTAAAGATCTTTTAGATCAGAGGTCACCAAACTAGGTCCTGGAGGGCCAGTGTCCTGCAAAATTTAGCTCCAACTTGCCTCAACACATCTGAAGTGACTGCGGTTTGGACCATTGAGTGGCAAAAAGACTGATTGACAGCATTGGTTTTCAGTGTAAATGCTGCGACAGAACACACAAAACACATCTAAAATGAGAAAGAGCTTTGTGATTGACTGTACAAATAGATTTGACAAGAAGTCTGAGGTATATTTTTTACAGACTGCTGAAAGCTACAGAACAGGAAAACAAATGGATCCCTGCAACTCAAAGAAACAAATGGACTCCAGGCAGCGAAACACGGATTTGCAGTTACCATTTTATGTTAATATGTTGAATTTTGCATTAAAATCACCCCATATATTGTATTGTTATATATTGTATTGACAACTGATCAATTAAATATTTACCATCTTATATTCTGCATAAATGGATGTTTTTAAATAAACACTGACAAAAACTATACTATACGTTTTTTGGGGCAGGACAACATGACAATATATATTGATGTAAGTGATCACTCGGATTTAGACAAACCTATTTTTTATTTACCAAATACATTCACAGGCAAATTTGCTTTATGTATTTCTCCGGCGTCTAAATCAGGCACATGTAAATGTCAGGAAACACCATTCCTGGCTGCATATCGATATCCATGGACTACTGGATCTTTGGTAAGTAGTAAGGAACCTGATTATCATTAGATTTACTCATGTTTTCACAGCTTCCCTATTAAATCCAGTCATGCAGCAGGCTCTTTTGCCACTCAATCCGGCTGAGGGGGCGTGTTCTGGCAGGAAAGTTGTGTCAGTGCATACACTTTATACCTTGTAAGACCTTTATTAGCTGGTTCAGGTGTGTTTGGTTAGACTGCAGGACACCGGCCCTCCAGGACAGAGTTTGGTGACCCCTGTTTTAGATATTTGAGTTTTTGTTATATATTTTTGACATCTAAATCTTGCACCTTGCAAACATCACTGACATGTTTTTTTTTTTTTTTTATCAGAATGTTGCCTTGTTAATAAAGCTGCATAATTTAAGTCATGGCAATCAAGTCTTTTGTGTCAAAAACTGTCATTTTCCCAGTATATTTTGCATGAATGCATATAGAACTTTTTATTTTATTTGGCTTACATTTCTCATTTTCCCTTTATTTGCAGAACATAAGTAAAGAGTCTCTGTCACCAACATGAGTTGGAGCTTTCTCACTCGACTATTGGAGGAAATCCACAACCACTCCACGTTTGTGGGGAAAGTTTGGCTGACTGTGTTAATTATTTTCCGGATCGTTCTGACCGCAGTGGGAGGTGAGTCAATCTACTCAGATGAGCAAACAAAGTTCACCTGCAACACTAAGCAGCCTGGCTGTGACAACGTATGCTACGATTCCTTCGCCCCGCTGTCACACGTCCGGTTCTGGGTGTTCCAGATCATCATGATATCCACTCCCTCCGTCATGTATCTGGGTTACGCCATCCATAAGATCGCCCGTACCTCGGAGGAGGAGCGGTGCAAGAACCAGATTTATCAAAAGAGGAATCGCCACAGTCGGTGGAGAAATGGACACCACCTACAGGAGGTCTTGGAGGAAGATGATGCAGAGCCAATGATCTATGAAGAAGACACGTTGGATGAGCAGGAGATCAAACCAGAGACAGACAAAGGTAAAATCCAAGATCAAATGAAGCATGATGGCCGCCGTAGGATCATGCAAGAAGGCTTGATGAGGATGTATGTGCTTCAGCTTTTATCCCGTGCCATCTTTGAGGTAGGGTTCCTCATGGGTCAATATCTCCTTTACGGCTTCCGTGTTAACCCTTCGTATGTCTGCAACAAGATCCCATGCCCGCACAGAGTAGACTGCTTCGTCTCACGACCCACCGAGAAGACCATCTTTTTACTCATCATGTATGTGGTGAGCTGTCTTTGTCTGCTGCTCAATGTTTGTGAGATGTTCCACTTGGGGATTGGTGCCTTCCGTGACACTCTTCGCAAACGTCGAAGCCATGGTCAACAACCTCCATACGGCTACCCTTACTCCAGGAACATTTCTAATTCTCCACCAGGATACAACCTGGTGGTTAAATCTGACAAACCAGGTCGCATTCCCAACAGCATCATCCTACAGGACCAGAACATGCCCAGAGTGCTGCCTGAACAGCATTGCACAAGTCCTGATGAGAATATTCCCTCTGACCTGGCTACACTGCACCATCATTTACGAGTAGCTCAGGAACAACTTGACATGGCGTTTCAGACATATAACACAAAAAACACTCAGATCTCCAGAGCTAGCAGCCCTGTGTCTGGTGGCACAATGACAGAGCAGAACCGGGTCAATACAGCGCAGGAGAAACAGGGAGCACGACCGAAAGACAGCACTGAGAGGGCAGGGACAATAGCAAAAAATGGAAAGACTTCTGTGTGGATTTAACTCTTATCTGACTAGTCATGAACCATTATCCTCCAAAACATGTTTAGTTAGTGAGGGCATGACTGAACTCATTATGTACCCAAGTTTTGTTGAACATTAAACAAAACTGAAGAATAAATATATTATAGAAGGGTAGTATTCATTTATGAAACTCTTTAAATTGCTTAACTGTGTTCTCCCTTCCTCAGAATAATGACTTATGTGCTTCTGTACGTATGTTGCATATATTAAGTGTGACTTTTCTCTAAATTCCAATGCATGCAAGTGTATTGACCTTATTGGAAGTCTGTCAAACAGTTTAGTCTTTAATGGATCATTGATTTAACTATAAGGTCTCCTCTTTTGTTCTCCTATTATTCTTAGGCTATGTTCACATGACAACGATGTAGTCAAAAACGGAAAAGTTTTTCCCTTGTGTTTTTAAAAAGTTTCACGTATACACAACAACGTTTTCGAAACGATTCGCGTTTACCCATATACGCGAAAGTGGCCAAAGACGCTGTATTACGTATGCCAGGCCAGTAGTTGGTGCTCTCACCTTGTAAGTAAACAGTACCTGTAGGGAAGTGACGATAATATGATGTATATGATGCGTCTCTGCTGTTGGTTGCAGGGGGGCAGGGTTTCATATTTTATTGAAGCATCCCTGGGCACTGCCATTGGCTAGCAGACCCCCACCTGCTGTTAGAATTCCATTGACTCCCATTCATTTTGGCGTCACTTTGACAGCGAATAACTTTACATCTGAGGTGTTTAAAGACTCCATTTGTCCATTCATTATTTCTAAAGAAACACGTAAATGTATAAAAGGATTCATTACCTTGTATCTTACGTTATGACCCCGTAGAAGCAGTTTTTGTAAAAATAGGCTAACGATTGCGTCATAACCTGCGACTCTCTGTCGCACAGTAGAAAAATTACCATATGGACAGGAGGAGAAACTCGCAGGCAATCTTTTACTGTCTATGAGGCTATCGGGGGGTTTGTGGAGGCATGAAGTCAAGGGAGAAGCCCATAGAGAGTCCATAAAAGCAACGGGACAAAATTATTCAACAACGTCTGCAAGATTCGGTGGGTGATTCAGATTTCTCTTGGCACAGCGAATAGAAGACTTACAATTGTCAGACAGGTTGCTCACGTGACATTTACGTCATCAAGCTGAGTTTGAGTCTGCGCAGTACGCCCGACCCCCAGGAAGTGCGTGCTTCTAATTGACTTCACTTGTCTCCGTTGAATCCAACGGGGTCGCTGTGTCCATTTCTTTTACTGTCTATGGTTGGTTGTAATATTGGTGGAGTAAATCCACACTTTGCTGAAGAAGCGTTAGTAAACAATTGAGTAGCAACAACAGTACCATATACTCCACCATTGTTGAGTATGTTTTTTCACGTTTGCCTTTAAAATCGACACATAGTGCATATATCTACATACCTAACACGTACTACGCAAGTGCATTACGTCACCATTTTCAAAGATTCCTGTATTGGATGTTTACACAGAAACGACAACCGTGGCGTTTTCAAAAACTTGCAAAGTGAGTCCCCAAGTCTTAAAGTATATGCATACTGGCGATTCAAAGGCTGTTCCTCTCAGTAAGCAGTAAGATTATGCTGCATTATAAAAATTCCTTATTTTGGCAAGATTCTGAGGCTTCACAGTCACTGTATACCTTATGGATAAAGCAATCCCAGAATGCATTGTGATGAAAATGTGATCACAAATGGCAGATGAAGAGCAACCCTTCCATAAATATACTTGCTATATTTAAAAAAAATGCATTAATCAAAATTATCTTATTAAAAATGCACTTTCACACGACACAAATGAATGTGCTTGTGTATTTTTCACATCACATCTTGCCAAATGCAATTGGAATCAATTGTCAGTGTCAATTGTGAGTAATTTGCACTGATCAGTGACATTACATATCGTTGCTTATGTATCTTATGATGCTTAAAAGACAGTAGAAAGTGAGGCAGCTCACAAGGTTTTGGAATGGAGCGCTCAAGTGTACAGGGATACTTCTAATCATTTACTCAATATCATGCCATCCTAGATGACTTTCTTTCTTCTGCGGAACACAAACAGAGATTTTAGAGAAAATATCCTTCTTTGTGAGTCCATATAATGCAAGTGGATGGGTCTCCCAAAGTTGACACTTTTAAAACCATGCAAAACATAACAACGTTAATCCACACCTCCCAAATTGATGAATCAATGTCTTCTGAAGTAGAATGATAGAAAAATACTAATAGACTATAAAACCATTGCTTTCTAACTGTCATCCTACTGTGAACATCAGCATGTTGTGAAGCATGATGTAAATTGCGTGAGAAGTGACGGCCCTCCAGGACTCAATTTGAGGAACCCTGAAATAATGTCTGTGCAGGCAGCCTTGTGTTGATGTATTCATCTCTATTATGTAATAAAAATCAGGAATATTTCAGCAAGTTGTTTTGGCAGCTTAGTTTTTTTTTTTTTTTGGACTAACAAAACTTGCAGTAGTACAAAGAATAGTACAAGGACCTGTTAGACATCAAAAGATAAGGGAAATGCAAATTCGTTTTGAAAATTGCGTGAGAAGTGACGTCCTCTGTGCTTCTGTGTCACTTCTTGTGTAAGTTTCACAACACACATACAGTATGTCACACATCAAGTGTGAACTTAAACCTGCATTTGAGAGTTGGCCAGAAGCTATGGTTTATAGTTCATTATTTTATTTTAGAAGACATTGTTTCATCTATCTAGGTCGTATGAGTTATATTCATTCTAGCATGGTTTTTACAACGTGTCAACTTTGAGAGACCCATCTACTTCCATTATATGGACTTACAGAAATGAATTATTTCTCTTAAAATCTCTGTTTGTGTTTCACAGAAGAAAGAAAGTCATATGCATCTAGGACGGCATGAGGGGAAGTAAATGATGAGAGCACTTTTGTGTGGGGGATGCCTTTAATTAGTCTAAAAAAAGATGATGTTCTTGGTTTCTTCTTTATCAAAAAACATGGATGTTCATATGATATTAATGTGCATTTATAGATTCTGTTTGCATTTATATTATGTGGCACTAAAATGATGGATTGAGCCTGCAATGGTAAGTTGTACCATTGTCTTATTATGAAGGTATTTTAAAGAAGCAAGAAGGAAATTTAATTACAGCAAATGAGGACTGAGGCTTTCAAGCTTCAAAAGGACTCAAAAATTGACCCATATGACTTGTGTGTTATAGTCTTCTAAAGCCATACAACAGCTCTGTGAATTTAGATCATTATTCACTGAAAATCATTTTTATTTATAATAAAATTAACAAACAGTTTAAATTATATGCCATGTTCTTGTTCCTTGTCAAAGTGGGTGGTATTGATTTAATTATGCATCAAATAAATTACATAAGTCTGAATATCCTCATAAAGATGGTCAGGAAAGAGCATCTCAATCACTGCAGACCTCATCAGGACTGAGGCACAGTCATTCTGTGAACTCCATAACGGCTGACGAAAAAAGGTGACTTAAAGTAGCATTTCTTTGATTGTGATTTAACTTATTCTCCATTGTTTCCAAGACCATTATGCACACAATTTACCTCTGTCTGGTGTAACATCTATGAGTAGATATAACTATGTTTTGGTGTGTTGGTGGCAAATTCAGATGAATTTTTATGATTTGATTCTTACAAAAACAAATAACAAAAAAGTGAGTATTATTTTGTAAGCATTCTTGGAAAGGACTTTTGAGAAGTAATAAATATTTTTTTTTAGAATCACTATTCCAAAATGTGCCTTTGCCAATTACAATTTTACTGATGATGTTTTATGATGATTAAGAATAATAATAAATGTAGGATTCATTTATCAAGATTTTTCTACTTTTTTTTTTTTTTTTTTTTTTGAATCTGATCAAAAATCTTTTTCTTTTTTTTGTATATACTGTTCACTTAAACATTATTTCAGGAATGTGCATTATTACAGTGTTCAAGTGTGTGAATGGCAATCCAGAAATGCACACAAGAGATCCACATATAAGGTGTGATCGCTGTCCAAGAACTGGATCACTTGGCATGTCAGAGGTGAGCTCAATTTGTATTTTTTTTTTTACTTTGTGCCTGGATATGTATGGATAAGCACATGGATAACAAACCTGTCTAATAAACCTGCCATTGTGTATAACAAACAGTGTTCGCTCTTTTACAAACTACTTTATTCTTTCTCTTTTGTAAGTTGCTTTTGGATAAAAACGTCTGTTAAATGCATACATGTAGCTAATTGTAAATGGATAACTTGAATGTGGATAAGCAAATGGATCTCATATAAGAACATAGGTAGGCTACATCAATCATAACAAAGCCTGAAGGAAGCACTACAGATCCATCTCCCATAGCACTATGGTCATGGAAAAAATAAAACCTTGCATGTCAGCAACCACTAGATCTGTATTACCAGTTATTATTTCCAGACAGGCTATTTTCTTGATGAACTATATGTATTCAGATTGCAATAAGTAGAAGTATTGATACCACACTATGAAAAACTCCATTGTGTTCCTGTATTCAATTATTATTGTATTTAGAAACAAATGTAAAAGTACTCATTGTGCAGTGGTTCCTGACAGTGTATGATATTTTTGGATTTCTCATGTTGTCCTTGTATAGTTTCCATCAGGGTTTGCTGTGCTGCATACTCGGATCACTCCCAAAAAGGAGTAGACCAGGCTATACATCTCCACACAGACACAGAGAGGAGAAAAACTATGGATCAAGTCATCAGGACAAAGAAAATCAGTATTTTCACTTTTTCACTTAGTTCCCACACACTATTAGGATGTTTAGTTTTAGGTTTACTAGAAATAAGGAACAGGAAAAGGCTTACAAAACGGGGGGCTGAGACTACGAAAAACAGTGACAAAATTAGTATGAAACTTTATTAATTTTTCGAAATAATCCAATAAAATCAGTTGCGATTTTAGATGCGGAGATTCTGTTTGTTGCACGTTGTCTTAAGGACACGCCCACAACAGACACATATTATGAATATATTCATGTCAGTGCCACCAAACTTCAGGAACCAAAGAGTCCTCTGTTATTTTAGATTACATATTTATATTAAACTCTTTGGCTTTCAATACAAACAACCCGGTTATACAGCGAACGGGCGATGTATCATAAATATTAATAAAACACGTATCTGATTGGACGGGCCAGGAATGACGTACGCGATTACATTATCAATATTCATGAGATAATCCTTCGCTTCGAATTTAACGTCAGTTAAACGCACACGCAGTGCACCATGGGAATAAAAATGGAAGGTGAGAGACAACATAACGCAAACTTTGAGCTTTAATAGTTGCTCTGAGGAAAACAACATAATGCAGAGGGTGGGTTTGTTTAGCAGTGCTTTCAGAGCGATCCTGACAGGATCAGGCGGACTCCACGCGCGCTATTTGCGCTGCTCGCGACACGAGAATGCGTGCTGGACTCAGCTTAGAAAACACTCCCAAGATCAACCTAGCGATGATACAGTACACTTTAGCTGTCACCGCTTACCTCACAGGGCTCTCATCAGTGTGTCCGGACAAGACACGAGCTCATTTCTTCAAGGAATAATAACCAATGACGTGACTCTTCTGGGAGAGGATGCAGCGCGTGCGATGTACGCTCACGTTCTCAGTGTTCAGGGCAGGACACTGTACGACATCATCCTGTACAGGTAATATACGACATTGTTTTAATATCTCTAGTTTGTTTGAATTGTAAAGTAGACACTGAATGTCATATTAAAGTGATTTCAGAAGTGCTGGAGGTTTGTAAATAGGGTTAGTAAGATGTGGGCGTGACCTCACTGTCCCTCCCTGGACTGTTAACTTACTGAAGTTATGAATATCAGATTGTTCTTCTACATATCAGTAAAGCCAGCATGGTTTAGCAGTTCATAAACATCATAGAGAGTTAATATGTTAAGTGGCTTACAAATGAGAATCATATAGTTACATGTTATCAAATGCATAATTCACCCAAAAATAAAAACTTGCTGAAATGTACTCGTTCTCAGGTCATCTAAGATGTGGATGAGCTTGTTTCTTCTTGGGAACAGAGTTGGAGAAATTTAGCATTGCTCAGCAATGTTGACTAATGGGTGCTTTGCAGTGAATGGGTGCCGTCAGAATGAGAGTCCAGACAGCTAAGAAAAAAAAACTCACAATAATCCAATCCAGTCCATCAATTAATGTCTTAATTCATCATTAAGACATTTTTAACTTTTGGCTGAAATAGAAGTCCCCTATTTGATTTTTCCAGTGGAAAAAAGCTAATTTCATAGCTGAAGTTAAAGCTAAAGTTTCATTTTACTTTAGGGGTGCATTGTAATGGTTAAATTGATAATCACAACAATTAATCATGATTATTGCACTTTCACGCAAGGACAAATCAAGAAAACATCAACTTAAATGCATGGTTTAATTTCCTTCATATGGTTTCCTGATTTATTATGTTCAGCCTATCGTATACTACATTGAAAGCAATGTAAAACCAACGCTTCTCTCAAAAGCGAAACCTTCTAGTATTAACTCAAAAGTGTTTTTTTTTTTTTCTATTAAAACAACAACAACAATGACTTTGTGACACAGAAGTTGCACATCTCTCAGCAGCAACAATCGCAAAGAGTTGAGATCATTAAAGTTCATGACGGAGATGTTTTTATTGCAGATTTAGTTGCAGCAAACAGCACAGACGTCTGTGCGAAGGAACCAAAGAAAAAAAAGGAGTGTAAAAATTGCTAGTAAATTTCACAAATAAATAGCAAGTAACACAACACTTCATTTTGAAGTAGAAAAACATTTTTACAGAATCTGTGCTAAACAAACGTTTTTCATGGACGTATTAATGGAACTTCTTTCGTTGTTCAGTTTAAAAGGGAACCCAGACGGATTGAATGGCGTGCTTCTGGAGTGTGACAGCACTGTACAGGACTCCATTATGCAGCTGCTGAAAGTTTACAAGATACGTCGCAAAGTAAACTTCAGCTTGTGTCCCGGTCTCTCACTGTGGGCTGTGTTATCTCAAAATAAAGCTGCAGTACTGGGGCAGTCACAGCCGGATGTTACTGCAGCAGATAAAGTGTTAGTACTGGAGCAAGACCCGAGAACTGAACTCATGGGCTGGAGAATGATCACTAGAGGTCAGAATAACCCACATGAGATCGTCTCTGCTTGTCGAGAGGGCAACACTGAAGAATACCACAGACATCGCTATCAAATCGGTATTTAACGAATTACTTAGTTTTACTAAGTATTACTCATTTAAAGCAAAATAAAATCTGATATGCTTGTTTATTCTTTTATATATTTTAATATGTACAAATTAGAATAAGCTTGTTGTTTGAATTCTTACATAAATATTGTGTTACACTGAATGACAATGTAACCAAATTATGACATTTTATTCTCCTAAAACTTAACTTAAAAGTAGACACTTTACTTACATTTAATGTGCTTTCTATGGACATAAAATCACTTTTGTAAATTTATTTTGATGCGGACGTCTTTGATCCATATATATGTTAATCTTAAGCAATAGTCATCGCCAAAGTGTATATGAAAAATTGCATTGTTTGGTAGCATTTTGTATATTTAAATGTACTAAGATAGTATTGCAGAGTCAGCACATCCTTCTTGTAATCAGTCCTGTAATTTAACTCATTTCTACAGGACTGCCTGAAGGAGTGAAAGATCTTCCTCCAGGCGAGGCCCTTCCGCTGGAGTCTAATCTTGTCTACATGCAGGGAATTAGCTTCAGCAAGGGATGCTACATCGGACAGGAACTGACCGCCAGAACTCACCACACTGGTGTGATACGAAAGCGCCTAATGCCTGTTACCATGTCTGCCCCGGCGGAGACCCTGCACCAAGGTGCCGCTCTTGAGACTGAGGGGGGCAAGCCGGCTGGGAAACACAGGGCAGGAATGGACACGCTGGGACTGAGCCTCGTACGCTTGGCTCATGCCAAAGAGCCACTAAAACTTAAATCCTCTGATGGCATGACAGTGACTTTACAGGCTACTGTACCTGACTGGTGGCCAAAAAACAGTAAAGATTAATGAATCCGCAACACTAGAAAGGTCAAAGGCCCACCTGAATGAATGGTGATGCAGATAATATTTATTTAGCTAATTTAAAAAATTAAAACTATAACTTTCACACAGAAATCTGATGACAATGTTTTAGGTGACAATGTTTAATTATTGTTGCTTATTTAAAAAGCTCTTTGAAATACTCTTACCTTGGTTTTGTTTGAAATAAATGGGTGCCACAATTATGTTTGTATGTCTTAAGTAGCACAGGTACTGTATATTTGTAGCATTAGCCAACAATACATTGTGAGTCAAAATTATCGATTTTCCTTTTATGCCAAAAATCAGTAGCATATTAAGTAAAGATCATATTCCATGAAGATATTTTGTAAATTTCCTACTGTAAATATATCAAAACTTAATTTTTGATTAGTAATATGTATTGCTAAGAAGTTCATTTGGACAACTTTAAAGATGATTTTCTTAATATTTAGATTCCAGATTTTCAAATAGTTGTATCTCGGCCAAATATTGTCTCAAATATTGTGTGATGTATAAATCTCAATTTCAAAACATTGACCCTTATGACTGGTTTTGCGGTCCATGGTCACATTTAATTTGCATAAAGCAAACACATTACTTACATTTTAAACACGAATAAGAAACATCTACTAAAATGTTATTTTTAGGGCTGTCAAATGATTAATCACGATTAATCACATCCAAAATAAAAAGTTTTGTTTACATAATATATGTATGTGTACAGGGTATATTTTATAATGTATATATAAATACACACACATAAATTATATTTAGAAAATATTGACATGTATATACATGTATATATTTTATATTCTTATATTTTATATTATATATAAATATATTTAATATATAAACATAAACATATTCTTCTTAAATATATACATGCATGTGTGTGTATTTATAAACTACATTATTAAAACAAAAACTATTAATCGTGATTAATAATTAAACAAAACTAATAACTATTTATAATATTAATCAAAAAAAATCATTCTACACAACAAACCATTTTATCATCTTTGATAGCACTGGAAGGAGCACGTCAACATCTTTAATAGAGAAGTCTGAGTTTGTGTGGTCATAACCCAATATTTTTGTCATCAGTGTTGGGGTAACGCATTACAAGTAACGTGAGTCACATAATCACATTTCTTTTTCAAGTAACTAGTAAAGTAATGTATTACTTTTTAATTTATAACAAAATATCAGTTACATTTTTCAAATAAGTAACGCAAGTTTTACTTACAAGTTGCTATGCTGAGAGAAATTTAGCCTGAGGCTTATTCATTTCACTTTTGGTGTGAAAGGACCTTTACAGCTGCCAAAAATATAATTTGTATTTGCTAAGAAGTTCATTTGGACAACTTTAAAGATGATTTTCTTAATATTTAGATTCCAGATTTTCAAATAGTTGTATCTCGGCCAAATATTGTCTCAAATATTGTGTGAGTATAAATCTCAATTTCAAAACATTGACCCTTATGACTGGTTTTGCGGTCCATGGTCACATTTAATTTGCATAAAGCAAACACATTACTTACATTTTAAACACGAATAAGAAACATCTACTAAAATGTTATTTTTAGGGCTGTCAAATGATTAATCACGATTAATCACATCCAAAATAAAAGTTTTGTTTACATAATATATGTATGTGTACAGGGTATATTTATTATGTATATATAAATACACACACATAAATTATATTTAGAAAATATTGACATGTATATACATGTATATATTTATATTCTTATATTTTATATTATATATAAATATATTTAATATATAAACATAACATATTCTTCTTAAATATATACATGCATGTGTGTGTATTTATATATACATAATAAATATACACAGTATACACACATATATTATGTAAACAAAACTTTTATTTTGGATGTGATTAATCATGATTAATCATTTGACAGCCCTAGTTATTTTATCATCTTTGATAGCACTGGAAGGAGCACGTCAACATCTTTAATAGAGAAGTCTGAGTTTGTGTGGTCATAACCCAATATTTTTGTCATCAGTGTTGGGGTAACGCATTACAAGTAACGTGAGTCACATAATCACATTTCTTTTTCAAGTAACTAGTAAAGTAATGTATTACTTTTTAATTTATAACAAAATATCAGTTACATTTTTCAAATAAGTAACGCAAGTTACTTACAAGTTGCTATGCTGAGAGAAATTTAGCCTGAGGCTTATTCATTTCACTTTTGGTGTGAAAGGACCTTTACAGCTGCCAAAAATATAATTGTTTTTTTGTAACGCCAAATTACACTGAAGTAATTTTTATGGGTTCACACAATATTGTGATGCATTGCTTTTAAAAGTAACTCCCCAACACTGTTTGCCCTAATAAAAATATAATGACAGCATAAACAGCAATAACACAAATATGTTGTTTATTAGCTGATCTCCCACATGCAGTATAGCTTTTATACAATGGTTCGAACAGCCTCTCTGATCTCCTGAAGCAGTTCCTCAGGTTTGAAGCTCAGAGCTGAAGGTTCAAGTCTCTTAAAGTCTTCGTTGCTAAGCATGCTCTCAAATATATGCAATACTCTCTGAAGGTCAAAGGCCACATGCTGAGGGCCTAAAGCAAACAGACTTTCGGCAAGGTGGTCTTGGATATTATCTGCATTTCTGGGACATGAATTTAAAAAGGACATTCGGTTATTTGAAATAGTCTTAAGGAAAGAGGCAAACTCCCCAAAATCGATTCCTGTACAAGATTTCATGATCACCTGAAAAAGAACATACATCAGTGCATTACCACAGGAATGTTAAAATGATGCATGATTTTTCAGTAGTACTGCAGCACATAGTGAGTCTTTATTAGCCACATTTGTTGGACCTTTTGGACCTTAAAAGGTGATGACTGATGTCACAAATAAAGAGTTACCTGACAATGCTGATGCCAGCTATCCATAGTATCACGCCATTCCTCGATTTCTCTCTGGACAGAAGAAAGTTCTTCTTGCAGAAACTGCCACATGATATCCAAATTACAGCCATTCAGCCAGTTATGATTGATGGAAATGGTATCCTCCTATTATTAAAAGATACATTATTGAAACTGAGTTGGCAAGTTGGTCTTTAAAGTTGAAGTTGGTCTCCAAGTTGGTTTGAACTTTTGAACACATTGATTTAAATAGGACAATCTTGTACCACATCGATATAAAAATGCATAGAAAAAGAAAATATATTCCATGAAGTTCATTTAACATTACATTACTCCCAAACTGGGGTTCGTTAAGGAACTGTAGGGAGTTTGTGAGTTTAATGAAAAGCAAATAATTAATTACATTAAA
Organism: Cyprinus carpio; assembly: GCF_018340385.1. Classification (NCBI taxonomy): domain Eukaryota; kingdom Metazoa; phylum Chordata; class Actinopteri; order Cypriniformes; family Cyprinidae; genus Cyprinus; species Cyprinus carpio. The sequence goes on along the minus strand of NC_056598.1, from coordinate 3,752,142 downwards.
AAAAAAAATCACATTTTCATATTTTTTACTCTCTGACAAGCTAGAGGTTTTTTGTAGAAAAGTTCCAAGCATGTGTATTTGGGCACATTGGTCCTGGAAGAGTAGGACTGGACACCCCTGTTTTAGTACTGTACATAAATTATTACTTACCAAATTGTAAACTTGATGATGCCAACCACTAGGTACAAAGATGATCTCTCCAGCCTCTTGAATGATCTCTAAAGGCTGACAGGCCTCTTCAAACTGTGGATACAGACCCTTGTCTTGAAGTACGGGTGCTGTTACGTCATAGGCCAAGTTGCCGTGACAGTCCCGAAGAAACTCCTCTTGGCCTGGAGGGTACAGGAGCCATTTCTTACGTCCACAGATGTTGGCAGACCAACTGTAAGAGCGAAACACGTCTGCATGGAAAGGTGTCCTAGAGGCAAGAACAAAATCACTGACTGCATGACATTCAAAGGCGTGACAAGAGGTTCATACATCCAACCTTGTGAGAATGCTTCTGTAATCTTCTAGTTTTCATATAAAACATGCATACCAAAATTTCTTAGCATTTTGCATGTCTTCTATTTGCTTTAATGACAGCACGCTATCAATTTCCAATGAATTTGACCTTTTGTGCAAATTACATAATGCAGAGTAATAAACGTTTCTTAATTTGACATCATAATGTTTCTTCAAAACCCAAAATCTCACCCAAACTTATTTATAGAATCAATGTAACAACAACAACAAAAAAAATTTGGATACATACTTTTACACCCTTGCAACTGTATATGATTAATAAACGGCACAGTACCATGACCCCTTAGGTCCCATGTAGACAAACCGATAATCATCCACTTCAATTGTGTCCCAATATTCATTCAGCCAATCAGAGGAGAAGTAAATTGGCGTCTTGTATGTATTATGTTCAGGAAAGTTCCTAAAATGAACATAAACTGTAAAATCATTTTACACACCTATTCTTTCTTTATCTTACTACAGTGTTTCCAAACTAGTATTGTGCATCACATTCAAAGCTGTTGAACAATAAGCCATGCTACAGGCTTTTGAAGAGCTGTACCTTTGCATATGCCAGTCCTTTAAGTAAAGACATCCTCTGGGTGACGAATGCCCGTTCTGAATGTACTCTCTCCAGTACTGGATAAACTCCTTGAAAGGCATGATCTGCTTCGGGTTGGAGTTGTATTCTTTTGCACTGCAGTTTGCAACAGGAACAGGACTCTCATCTGGATAATATAACATATTGAGTACACATTTATACATTTACCAGCAACTGGCCAGCTTTCAACAATTGGTATTCAATAACGCACAGCAAAATGATCTTGCAAATTTATAATTTAGTCAATTAAATTTTAATGTAGCAATGCAAGATGGTTCAAATCACCCTTAGAGAAGGTGAAAGGAAAAATGTTACAGTTCTGTAATATGCTATAAGATGAAGCAGGGCTTATTTATAATTATTATTAACTTATAATGCATGACACATTTATGCAAGAATGATAAAAAATCATTAAAAAGATGCATTCTTTGCTCACCAAATTCTTGCAGAAGTCTTTGTAAGTTAGGTTTTCCGTCAGCCGTGACCCATTTTTTTCTGCAGTTCCAGTCTTCTGTGAATTTTTTGGAAAACATGCAGGGTTGGTTCGGGATCAAGTAGTTTTTGAAGAATTTGGAGTAGGCTATTTCTCTCTCTATGTACTGAATGAAGTGCGAGGAGCAGTGCTGCTGATGGATCTGTCTGGGCATTTCGACCAAACTGCAGCAGTTATGAAAGGTTTCCCTATCCATGACAAAACACGAAGTTTCCACAGGTTATTTCATGCTTGATCTAATAATATTTAAAACAAAACCTTAAATAAAACTCAATACTGCTGACTTAATAGCAGAACACATTTGATCAACCTCATGCTTCTCTGATGACAGCTTTGCGTGGTTATTTTTAGGCTGTTGAAGCGCAACTAATGTATCGACTGTTTAACGTCACGCGTACGTGTTATTAAATTATCGATACTAGGCGATTATCTTTTTCTGTATGCTTATAAATCGAAAAAAAAATGGGTTTTTCTGCGCAAGGCTTGGAACATGTCTGCCTAGTTTCCCACCGGAAAAGAAACGTGTGCACACCAACCCAATGATTTGCTTTTTTTCGTGCGATAAAAATGAGCTGTATAATACAAAAAAGCAAGTTACTTGAATACCATTAAATTATTTGTAAAAAAGATCTAAGTCGACGGCCCTAATTAGCCATCGCTACATCATAGATGTGTGTGACGTTGAGCGGAACCTTTAATAAAGTTTTTTTTGCACGTCGGAGTGTAAACATGAGCGCGCGTAAACAATCACCGCTGCGTTCAGCCGTGTTTACATCGACAGGGAAACAGAGTTTGATGTTTGTTTTACGTTTCGTATTTAGGGCGTTGTATTAAACGTTAACGGGAAACACTGAGGCGGAACAGTAAATGTCTCGCAACTGAATACGATGCGTAGAGATGCTATTGTTTTAATGCGTGAAATACGTCACACCCTGTTGTAGCTGTCACTTGAAAGTCAACATCATCCTAAAAGGTATGACATTAAATGATCTCCGTGGTGTTTGTTTTGCGTATATCACGTAATGCCAACCACACCAGTATCTACTGTTACTGCGCATACAGAACACGAGAAAAAACAATGTAAAGGGGCTTCAAATAATGTTTTTAAATCTAAAATCGGGTTAATAAACCACTATTTATTTTGTGATTCCAGAAGATTCATGAACTGCATGTTCTTTTATAAAAACGAAAGAAAAGAAGCATTTCAATTCTTCATTTATTGCGTTTGTTTGTTAAAATAATTAAAATTAAGTAAGGTTAATATTAGTATTAATGGAAAAAATCTCAAATTTTGTGGCCCCGTTGGAAGTTTGTTGGGTCCCCTGCTTTTGTGCTCCTCTTAAAGAAAATTGCATGGGGCTGTGTTTCCCAAAAGCATCATAAGCTTAAGTCTATTGTAGGATCAACTTAGGTTTATGATGCTTTTGGGAAACGCAGCCCAGGTTTGTAGCAACATGTTGTTGAGAAAAAAAGTATGTTGTTCATGCAAGTAAACGTGACTGATGATGTCTGCTTACTAATTTCATATATACACCCCTCACTTGGCAGGTGGGCTCTCTAAGTCAGGGCAGCTGTGCCAAATCATCAGAAAAAGATGAGCCAGGAGGCATCCATCCATAGCTGGCCCGGCTCTTATTACATCAACAGCGAGAAACGCTGGGCCAGCGGCATCCTCTGCTTAACCCGCACCACCCTACGCTTCAACTCTGAGCAGAATCAGGAGAACCTGATTAGCCTGAGGCTCTCCCGCATCATGGAGATCAAGATGGAGTCATCCAGCTTCATTTTCAGTGCTCTTACCGTGCTGGAGCAGGGGAACATCAAGCACTGGTTTGGGTCTCTCAAGCCGTGCCGTACTGCCGTTTATCACGTGCTGGAGCACTTCTGGAGGGAGCGGCTGCTGTCTCCCACAGAGCCCCGTGGAGCCGAGGCTCCTCTCAGTAAGGGCCAGGAGCTGATCAGCCTGATATCTGGAGCCCAGCGGAGGCTGGAGGACACTGGAAAGGTCCTGAACCACCAGGGAGAGCAGTTTGACAACATGATCCAGGGCCTGGACAAGATCGAGTCAGACCTGGGCGTGGCAGATAAGTAGGTTGTGCTCAGATTCTGAAACTGTGATACATAACTTGAATGATACTTTAAATTCTAATGAGGTCTTTCACGGCTTATTGTGCTACTAATAACTCATTTTAATGTTAAGCATGTCCCACTCTGTACTTTCTCATTCATCCATGTTTCTTCGTCGCTCCAATGCAGTGGTTTCAAACTTAATACCCGGAGGGCCACAGCTCTGCAGAGTTTAGCTCCAACCATCTCCAAATCACACCTGCTTGGAAGTTTCTAGTAATCCAGAAGAGCTTGATTATCTGGATCAGGTGTGTTCAATTAGGGTAGAGCTAAAGTCGTGGCCTAGTGGTTAGAGAGTTTGATTCCTAACCCTAAGGTTGTGGGTTCGAGTCTCGGGCCGGCAATACCACGACTGAGGTGCCCTTGAGCAAGGCCCCCGAACCCCCAACTGCTCCCCGGGCACCGCTGCATAAATGATACCCACTGCTCCGGGTGTGTGTGTGTGTGTGTGTGTGTTCAGGGTGTGTGTGTGCACTTTGGATGGGCACATTTCAGAGCACCAATCACCATAATTGGCCACCATACACGTCACTTTCACACTTCACTTTCACTTTAAACTGTGCAGAGCTGTGGCCCTCCAGGAATTGAGTTTGAGGCCAGTGCTCTAATGTGTTAATAACCTCAAAAAAGCTGTGCAGGTATCTTAACATATGGACATAGTCAGGAACGTTTTTTTATTGGTTCATTACATTTATGAAGCAATTACGAATAGGAAATGCATTTTCTATTTTCTCCATTGCTGAAAACCGGTCCAATAATGTCAGAGTTTCTTGAAACTACAGTCTTTCATAATTTAGTAATTTCATAGTTTAGTTCGTTGCATTCCTCATTTGTAAGGCACTGTGGTTAAAAGTGTGTTAAATTAATAAATGTATTCATTGGGAAGTCAAGAACATCTACTGTCACCATACACCACAGTCATGTAATATTAATGATGACTTAATTAAATGATGCCATTTTTTTTCTCTTTCGTGCAGACTTCTCTCTGAACTTGAGTGTCCTTCTTGGTGGCCTTTTGGCAAACTGCCATGGAAGAGCCAACAGGAGGCCAAGTCTGAGGCAGCGGCCAAAGTGGCCTGTGCTAAAGGTTCGGCCAAGGGCCAAAAAGTCATAACCAGCATTCCAGCTATCGTCTCCCATGTTGGAAGCTCTGGAAACCTGAAACCAGGTAGCTTGATGGTGTTGGTCTCCTCTCTGGAGGTTCGAGATTCAAACGGACAGCTCCTCCACTGCTTTGAGAAGGAAGAGGTGGATGATGTCTGTGTGCACAGCCCCTACGAGATCAGCGTTCGGCAGCGCTTCATCGGGAAACCTGACATCTGTTTCCGAATTCTCTCTGCCAGGATGATTGAAGCTTTATCTGTACTGGAGATACAGTATAAGAAGAAAGTTGAGATCACGCGTGACTATGCAGCATTTCAGGCATCTTTGGCAACCACACCAGGAAGCCCAGAAGGTGGAGGAAACATTTGGAGTGCAGGTACACTTATTTGTACAGTCTTGTTTCATTGTTAGAACTAGAATGCCAGCTTTTAATCTAAACAAAAGTAGATTATATGACAGCAGACATAACTTGGGACAATAATCGCTCTCTGCAAAGTCCTCCTCATGCACACCAAAATGTATACTTTTATTAGTCAAGGATACATTGATTAAACTGATCAAATATTATAAAATTGACTGTTTTTAATTCTAATGTTGCATTCTTCACACTTTCAAATAATGATCCTTCATTTGCAGCTAACCAGAAAATCTTTGATTCTGTGCACATTGTATTTTTTTTTTCTTTTCTTGCCATTTGCAAGAAATGCAAGTGGGTCGTTCCATCTCAACCCATCCAAACACACTCCCAAAACATTGCATGGTATCCTTAGCAGCATGAAAAATAAGGCTTCTATTAAAATTATTCAAAGTTATATACAGAAACTGAGCTAAGAGCATTTCCTTCATAATAAATTAGGCCAATATCACTGTTCAGCCACTTTGCAAGTGCAACTTTTATTGAGTGAAAAACTCCCATTACAATAAAAAAATAAATAAATCTGTTTGCAGGGTTCACGCTGAGCAAACTGTGGCACATTGAGAGTATTCTGACTAACTTGAACATCTCTGATTAAACACTGTGTTCTCGCACTCAACAAACGTGTGTGATTGGCTGCACTGTTCAAAGCCAGAAAACATGTTGTAAATACAAACCTTTCACGCTTTTCACAGAGCATTCATGAATACACACGAGAGCAGCTGCCTTTCATCAAAGACTGATTGGGATTTTAAATTGGGTTTTATTCTAAGGGAGTTATAAAGTAAGCAGTTCTGGCCTTTTTTTGTAGGTATAAATACTATCCTTCCACGCAATGAAAATATCTCTATTTTTGTTTTCTTCCAGCAGTGCTCCAATTTCCGGGGTGCACGTGTGCTTGAGACTGTTCTTTTTAATCTTCTTAAAGCACAAAGGACAACTTGATCTAACGTGTTAGAAAAGACTGTTTCTATTGCAACATTTTCTGAGTTATATCTTTTGCTGAGGAGACATAGCAGACAAATCAGAAAGTTTCATAATGGCGCAATCTTTATTAGTAGAAGTGATAGTTCTACCATATTTGTAAGAAGGAGAGATTTTGCAGTCTTCACTAAACCGATACATGAGACTAGAAAATGATCTGAGATATCATTGCTCTGCTGCAAAATTTCAGTGCCTGCAATATAGGACAGAATTAAGTGTTTAACCCCCAATGAATGCCTGTAAATGCCAATCCCAAAGGTTTTTTTTTTTACTATCTACATGAATTTTAATATCACCAACATTTAACAATTTAACTTCAGCCAGCATTTACTCTGATATAAAATCAGAAAATTCTGTGTTCTGCATGTTCTACTGTGTTCTGCCTTGGAGGCTTGGATTACTTCAGGTAATGTAATTGTCTGGTTTTAGCCAGGTTTCTGTAAAGAGCATATCAAGCTTTTGATCTGTGATTATATTGTGTACCAAAAGTGCTTTTGTAGAAAGGGATCTAATATTCAGCAAGCCAGGTTTTATCAGTTGTTTGTCTGCATTATATTTATTCTAGTTCTTCAGACATTCCCCTTAAATATAATAAATATCAGCTGTTTGCAAAGTGACCCACGGAGGCCTCATACACACTGCAGCTAAATTCAGTTGTTGATTCACCTTTTAGTGCTTAATTATTTGTACTTTACACAGTTCAGAGGTTTACAGGAGTGATAACCGCATTCCACAATCAAATTTATACAGGTAACGACAACTGCATTTACAATAATGTACGCAGTGTATGTGGCCAAAGTGATATTTACAAATTGAAAATTGGTAAAAAAAATAAATAATAACAATTTGGACATGGAGCCACATTGAGATCTATAGAATTAAAAAATGAAAACTGCAGATATCATGTTACAGGTATATAGTTGAGTTACAGGCATGCAAACTTTAGCAAAACAAACCAAACAAAAAATTAAAATGATGCTGCCATCAGTAATTTTTTACCCCCTGTAATTTGGCACAAAATTTCAGGTGAAATTTTGTCATTTTGACCCCCATCTACAAAACACATTTCTCAGTAAATAATTCAGTATTTAATATTTTGCCTTTCATCACTATTTATGTTTGTCTTTCTTCATGTATATTTCAGAAAAAATATTATGTTTATATATTAAATATTAAATATAAAATAATAATAATATTATAATATTAAATATATAATATATAATATTAATATTAAATATTTGTATATAATATAAATATATACATGTAAATACATATTTTCAAAATATATACTGTATGTGTGTTATATATATATATATATATATATATATATATAATGTACATAATGAATATAATCATTTGACAGCACTACACATGTTAATGTAATCAAAGACTGAAACAAAGCTTAATCCATGACATTTTATGGTTGTGATTTTTCACATTCAAATTTTTGCATTGGATAACCATTAAGTATTTCTACCACATGGTGGCAGTCACGCTCCAACATCTACTACAGGTCATTAAAAGAGAGAGCTCCCATTGTACACTTATTAGTTAATGCTTACCAACATTTTATTCTAATCTTATCAGCAAATCTTAAGGAAACATATGACTTGGTTCTGTGTCTCTTCAGGTCATGGGCAGGATACAGAGGTGCCAGTGGAGGTGCCTGCTGGTGAACTCACACAGCTGCAACTTCAAGTGCTTCAGCCCACTGTAACTGAAGCAGAGGCACAGGAGCTGAAACAGGTTTGAAATCAGTTGCTGTGATCACGTGATCAGTTAAATACTCATCTTGGTAACCCTTTCTTGTTGGACACTTTTGTTCATTTAACAAATTACTCCCAAATTAAAGTTCATATGATTCTTTAGGGTCTTAATTAAGTCTGTGACATACTTTGGTTTCACTCTTTTTACCTTGCCAAGAACAGCTCTCTTCACAGCAACCCGTTTCGGTGCTCACCCCATCCCTCTCTTCCGTGGGGTGACGAGCCGTTCTCTGAGACTGTTAACTGTAGCTGCATTTAGCCACGGAACTTGCTAACATAAAAAAAACCTTATACTCACTTTTTCTACACGTGAAGCTGGATCACAAATGATTTGCATGAACATAGACACAGTTAGATAGATCGGAGGATGCATTCTCTTCAAAAACAAACGTAATCCGGCTCAGATGTCAGGAGTAAATGGCAACTGCTGTGTTCATTATTACATCCAACAACTGATGACAGCTCACTCAGGGCGGGTCTAAGGTAAACGCTAGTGTCAATCAACAATCGTGGGAGGGGCCTGTGCAGAACTATGTCACTCTGCCAAGAATGTCAGAACAATCTAATCTGAGAAAGTGATCATTATTATTGGGGATTCAAAAAAAGCACTGGGTGGATTTTTATCATTATAGGGTGGTTGTGTACACACACTGTCAACACACATTTATGTTCAAACACATAAAAGTGAATTTTGCATCCGATGACCCCTTTAAGCATTTTTTTTCTAATAGTCTTGATAACTGTAACTTGTGTTTGGCTGCATCCACACCTTAATATTCAGTTAAGGTCATCTTGTTCAAAAGTTTACACCCCCTGGCTCTCAGTGTTGTGTGTTTCCTTGTTGAGCATCAGCAAATGCACTTAGTGTTGTGTGAGTCCTTCAGTTTTCTGAAATGAAGGATCTCATAATCATATATAGAAAGCAAAGAATGTGAAGGGCATGGACAATTTTCCAGAGGAACAGTGGGCAGTTTAACTGCTTAGAACAACTATCACAGAACTTAAAGACAGTCGTCAATCATCCAGGAACGGACGACTGGAATCAGACACTTAAGATTTAACATTTTGAATGTAAATTAGAATAAAAATTAATTAGATTGTTTAAACTGTATTATTATTCAGTGTTGCTTGTCCTTGCAAACTTCTCCATCAAATGTTGTCAACTTTTCAGTATTGCTAGGCAGCAGCTGATTTATTCTGCTGTTCATAAGGTGGGCTGGATGTTAGAGCATTACTAAGTGGTTGCAAAAAGGCCCAGAAGAGTCTATTCGATTATATTCTGGTCCCTCAGTGGCTCAATTTTCTCCTTTGAGTCTATGGGATTTTGATTTTCAGGCATTTTTGATTGATTAGAAAAGTAACAGTACACCTCTCTTCAACAACCTGCACAATTTTATGTATAAGTTATGTCTGTAGTAGTAATGGGTTGGGACAAGTTACATTTAACAGGCTTAGGACTTGTTCAAATCAGAATTAAAAAAAAAAAAGTACACAAAAACTGAGCGAACATACTTAAACTACAGTGTGACGTGTCTGTGGCTTGTGTTTTTTATGAGACAGGAGTGGGCAGCTGACTCTAGGCATTCCCCCACCGCACAAAGATATAAGTCTCAGTGCCATCATCGTCAGACGGCCACAGTGCCAGCTGTAAAACCCTTTCAGTGCTCAGCCGAGGTGCTGCATGCTACGCAGCAACCAGACATAAACACTGCCTCGAAAACAGTCAAGCGTTTTTCATTGAGTGCATTATAATGGGGATGTGCGGAATGGTGCTCTTCGTGTTGAACCATTTCAAAACACAATATTATTGCTATGACCAGAGATAATTGATGGTTGGTCAACCATCACAGATATCACTTTTCAGGATGGTTTTTGGGTTGAGAAACACTAAAAACAAACATGTTAAAATGTCATGAGGAGATGGAAAATAAGTTTTAAAGGAATGAGGCAGGGCAGCTTGTCTTATAGAAGACCGTAAAACATAGACTCAGCACAGACTGTTTATAATAATGCAAAATAAAAAGTACTGTAACCTGTCACTCTCCACAATAGGAAGCAAAACATACAAAATATTGCTAGTGCTCAGTCTCACAGTGCCCATAACAAAAGACATTTTAACTTTTTATTGTTATAAAAACTGTTAATATTCTATAGGCACAGGCATGTTTTCAGTGATTTGTGGATGTGGGGTGCAAGGAAAAGAGTATAATACCTTATATTTATTGTTTGCACCTCACATCCTCAATCACTGAAATTATTGGCCTTATAAACTGAATTATTGATTCAGAATCATTGTAAGATCAAGTTTTACACACACACACACACACACACACACACAAATATATATGTGAATAATTTTACAAAATAAGAGCTCATGAAAATTGCATGTTATATTTTATTTAGTACTGTCCTGAATAAGCTATTTCACATAACAGATGTTTATATATACTCCACAAGAAAAAATAATAACTGAATTTATAAAAATGACCCCGTTCAAAAATTTACATACCCTTGAATCTTAATACTGTGTATCGTTTCCTGGATGATCCACGACTGTTTTTCTGTTTTGTGATAGTCGTTCATGAGTCCTGCATTGGTGCTGAGCAGTTCAACAGCCTGCTGTTCTTCAGAAAAATCCCCCAGCTCCTAAACGTTCTTTAGTTTTCCAGCATCTTCTGCATATTTGAACCTTTTCCAAAAGTGACTATGATTTTTAGATCCATTTTTTCTCACTGAGGACAACTGAGGGACTATTGTAACTATTACAGAAAGTTCAAACGCTCACTGATGCTCCAGAAGGAAAAACCATGCATTGAGAGCTGGGGGGTGAAAACTTTTGAAAATAATGGAGATGTCTACCCCCAAAGTCCATATATCTATAGTTTAGACTCCAATTCCAAATACTCATTATCCACATGATTATTTTGTGCTGTGTTTGTGTAGATGCTCCAGCAGCTGAAGAATCTAGCCCTGGAGGCTGAGACAGAGCTGGAGCGTCAGGACGAGGTTCTGGATGAATTGAGCTGTTCTGCTGACCGCAGTACTATGAACATTAACAGACACACTCGCCGCATGAGGAAACTACTGTGAACTTAATGTCACCAGATTGATGGTAAGATATGCACAGGTATACACAGGAGTGTGTTTCTCAACAGAGCACTCTTTATACTTGAAAAATTCATTTGATCTTTATGAGTAAGGTTTGGCTAGTTAGAAAGCTGTAGAGCTGAACGCACAAATTTGTTTGGGGACGGATGTCTGATCATGTTAACATACAATAGCAGTAGCATTCTCATAAAAGTTAAGTGTCAAATAGGAGCCAGGTAGGTTTGAATGCTCACATGTGTATTTGGGAATTTTTGAATAGAACATGTATTTGTGAATAACACTCATGGTTATGCAACTGCATGTGTATAGTCAAATAAGCTTATTGGACATAAAGGCCATCAGATCTGTACATTAGGCTTTATCATTAGTCTAACAGATACCTAATAGATGCCTTTTATTGGTTGACATTAATTAATTGGCACTATTAGCAAGAACTATAGAAAACTGCTCCTAATTTGTTTCTTTTGCGGTTTACTTGAATAATAACATGAAAAACATGAAGCAGTATTTACACTTGTTTGGGTTCTAGGGCCTGTTTGATGTTACCTTCATTAAAAAAAAAAAAAAAAACTGGTTCCCTTCATTTCAGTGGCATAAGATTTTGTGACATTACCTGTCTATACCTCACATTTGTGTTTTGTTTTTATCGTCATTATTGTTATTTATTAAAATTTATCTGCAGTTGAGCTGCTTTGTAAAATTACAGTTGAGCCACTGATGTCACATGGACTGTTTTACTGATGCCCTTACTTCGTTTCTTGGTCTGGGAACATTTCAGTTGCATTGCTGTCTATGTAGGTTCAGAAAGCTCTTGGATTTCATCAAAAATATCTTAATTTGTGTTCCAAAGATGAACGAAGGTCTTACGGGTTTATAACGACACGAGAGTGAGTAATTAATGACAGAATTTTCATTTTTGGGTGAATTAACCCTTTAATAAGCTGGTCAAGTCATGTCTGTCGAGTGGTAGATGTGACTTCACGTTAGAACAATACATCAACTTGGCCTTAAGACTCAGCTTCTCCTCTTACACTCCCTGTGGTCCCAAAGCTCTCAAGTGTTGGGGTCTCTGCACTGCTTGTGCTTCCAAGTCAGGTGGTCTCTATATTCGCATGTCTGGTGATCCCGGAGGCCTCAAGTCTGGCAGTCCCTCCACCGTCAGCTGTACTTCCTGTAATGACAACCGTGATCTTGTGTGTTTGGGGCACACATTGCTACAGCTCCTCTGAGGTGGTCATGTCTACTACAGCATCCCCTAAGCTGTCTTCTTGCTTAGTTACAGACACAGAGTCTGTCCCTGAACTCTCAGTGCCCCCTGCTGGCTCTGTTAACTTTCAGGGTTACCCTCGCACTCTCTGTGCCCTCGGTCATGGCCATGGAGGCTGTCCTTGAACTCTCTGTGCTCTCTGACAGCTCAGCTACGGCCACAGAAGCCAACTTTACAATCCCTATGATCCTTGTATCAGTTCCACCATGGCCCCTAGATCCCCAATGGTCTCTGGCTCTGCTATGGTGCCCTGTTGAACTGGCTTTGCTATGAAAGTCCTTGTCTCGGCCGTAATGGTCCCTTGCTTTGCCGTGGCTTCCCAATCTTCATCTTCCCAAAATGACGCTAAAGGTTTCTGACCAAGCGTCAATATGTGACGAGTTGGGAGTGAGAATGTGTTGACTCTGCTGGCTTTGCCCTGGCTTCCTGCTCTCCCAGCCCCGTCAGGGTCTTCACCTTCTCCGCCTCTGTCATGGTCTCCAGCTCTGCCCTAACTCTCCGCTCTGCCCTGATAGTTCCATGATCTCCTGTGATGCTCGGCTCCACCCTGATGGTCATCTATGCTGGCACCACCCTGGTGTTGTCCATCTCCACCGACTCCAGCTTGGTCTCTGGCTCCATGCTGGTTCCCTGCTCTGCTTTTGTCTCCAGGCCCCTTTTTACCTCCTCCACTCTTTCTGCTCTTTTCTTGTGTTTTGTTTATTATAGTTTTAAATATTTATTAAAATTAATCTGCACTTAGATCCTCTCTTTGTCATGTCAAAGTCCCTAAGCACAACAATGACACTTATTTTCTGAAACTGTAATTCTAACAAGTTTTTCTCTAACCAGCAGATGACAGTATTCTGCCCCAATATTTTCAATATCCCGAAACAACTCATATTAACTTTTTTTTTGTTTGTTTTAAAGATTTGTTTTTGCCATTTTTGTCTTTTATTTAGATAGGCCAGTGTAGTGAGTGACAGGAAGCAAAGTGGGAGAAAGAGAGAGGGTATGATCGGGAAAAGTCCACAAACTGGGATTCGAACTCGGGACGCCCACAGTGTAACAGTGTTAATGTAAATTTGGATCATTGTTAACGTTTTTTAAAATGTAATATTTCACATGCGAACTAATGTTGTAAAAAAGAAAAGAAAAAAAAGGTACCACAGATCCCCCAAACACTGCATAAATATATCATTTGTATTATTAAAAATGCAATAATACAATATGTAATAATTGCCTAGTTAACTTTCACTCACCGCTGTTTTCCATGATGTCTGACAGCGTCTGATTGTTGGATCAAGTTAAAACCATATCTACAGGAACATACTATTGTGTATGTTTGTTTGTTTGTTTGTTTTTGCTATAGAGTTTTGATTGCTAGATTTACTTTCATAATGTGACTGTTGAGCTCTATTGAGGATCATAGAAAATGTCTTTTTTTTTTTCTCAGGTCCACATAGATCTGCAACCAGTGTCATTTTGCATGGCTTAGCAACTTCACCCCACTGGAAAGAAATTAATGAGTGAACTACAGCATAATTTAAACACTTAAACACTTAATCAATTTACGGTTGTTGTGTAAATTGTGACATTTCAAAATTTCACAAGATTCTGTACATTATCAACCCTTTAACAGTAATGCACTCGAATCCTGCTTTATTGTCATTTGTTTCATGTGTGGTGATTTTTTAAATTACTTTGTTGATAAGTGTAAACTCATAATGCTATTTATTTACTGTATGTTTTGTTTTGTGATCAAGGAAAGTGTAAAATAAACTCAGAGTCTCTTTATTGTCACTATTTGTTGTCACTCTTCTGTGGGGGGTTTGATTTGTTGATAACCAATTTTGAGTTTAACAATTATTTTAAAGCAACTTCACAGTAATAAACAGAAACATAGCAGTGTTAAAGTTGCTTCTGTAGCTCCACAGAAGACAATCATGTCATTATTCAACAATTTAGTTCTATGAAGGTCAAAAACTGTATTAATGTTGCAGAGTTCATCAATTATGAAACAAAATCTCAATTTAGTTCAACGCTGATTCATTTTACATGACAATAATTGTACTAAAAAGGACATTTCTTTTTTTGCACTTTGAAGAAGTTTCACATACAGACGACAACATTGTCAAAACAATCCCTGTTCACATTGATCCTTGAAAACAATAAAAACTCTATTATGCATGCCAGGCCAGCATGACAGAAATCATGTACTGAGTAGATACTACATTAGAAAATAAAAAGTATATGAATGATATATAATATGAATTAATTTCAGATTTATTACATCCGCCATGCTCTTAATGTCACGCCACCTGCCAGTCTTTGTGCTGCTTCACTGTCATTCATAAATCCTCTCCTGTGGCCTCATGGGATAGTAAACTGTCCATCAAATGAGTATTTCATACTCCCAGCTTAAGTTGTAGGTCATCTGATTACTTTTTGCTTACTGTTTTTGTAATACTATCAATTTAGATATACTGCTTTTTCGGCATACTGTTTTTTCACATACTATATAGTAGGGAAGTATTTGATTTCGGACATAGCATCTGGATGTTTAGCCTCCTAAATATTCCTATGAAATTTGTGATGCATTAGAGCTTCTATCATGCTACGCTCACACAACAAAGATGTAGTCAAAAACGTTTTTTCCCTGGCATTTTTAAAAATTTTCACATGTACACGACAACGTTTTCAAAACGATTTGCGTTTACACATATCCATGAAAGTGGCCAAAAACGCTCTATTATATATGCCAGGCCAGTAGTTGGCGCTGTCACCTTGTTAGTAAACAGTATCTGTTGCCGTGTGTATATGATGCGTCACTTTTGTTGGTTGTAATATTGATGAAGTAAATCCACACTTTGCTGAAGGAGCGTCAGCAAACTCTTGAGCAGCAACAACAGTAGCATGTACTCCAGCATTGATGTGTATGTTTGTTCGCGCTTGCCTTTAAAATTGGCACGTACTGCACGTCTACATACCTTACACGTACTACGCACGTGCATGATGTCACCGTTTTTAAAGATTCCCATTTTGGGTGTTTACATGGAATTGATAACAGTGCCGTTTTCAAAAACTTGCACTTTGAAACATGTTTTCAAAATTATTTTTAGTTTTTAGTCCCCAAAACGCTGTTGTCGTGTAAAAGAACAGACAAAATGCATAAAAAGTTTTTTGCTTAAAACACTGTTGTGTAAATGGCCCCTCAGATCATGTCTTTGATTCGCTTCATGTGATCGCCATTCACATGAACAAGTACCAGTTTGCTTCAGATTTCGGGCTTTTGTCAATGATCTCCTGTCAGCAAGTGAAAATTGTGCAGTGCATATCTACCATAAGCTAAATGCAGTGCTTGTTTGCGTGTTTCACTTCTGTTGTGGAAAATTTAGGTGCATTGACCCATCCCAAGCATTAAACCCAAGGATACTCAGTCCCCATTGCGTGATAAACAGCAAGCTCTTTTGGGATTTTCTGTGTAAACTCTTAACATGTACCTTTCAGCTACTTGGATTGGGTAGCCTGAAGACATGGAGAGAATGAACACATACTGGTGTGGTTAGAAGCAGCCATGCAATGTGAGGAAGTGGCGGCGGTCTGGCCCAACCACAGTCGCTGTACTTGAGATCCGGCTCTGCCTTGCAGCGGATGGTGCGGAGACGCTAGTGATTTTTACTGGCCTTGACTTACTGGTCTGTTTACATGATGGACTTGGGGTGGGCAACTCTGGGAAGATGGGTGTCTCTATTGATGGTAAATCAATCAGTTTCAGCCTCAGTTATGGGAAAAGGTTGATGAGGGCATGGACTTTGATTCTGTATAGTGGTTTTGCTCGGTCCCAGTGTACAGTTTGGGTAGAATGATTATGAAGTTGAGTACTATTGGTTATAAATTTGAACTTGTTGGGTTGCTTTTTCTATGTAGGTTACTTTGAACTCAAAACATGCTTGTTATTACCAAGCATGTCAAAAATAATCTTGGATATCACTGCCAACTAATTTAATCAATGTGATCTTTTTCTTTGAAGACAACCACATGGATTTCCATGCATTTATATGGCATATGGTGGAAGATATATAGGACTATAATTATCACAAGCATGCAACAGACAGGAATGACACCTCAATTCATGAAGATCGTTCATAAAAAAAAAACATTCAGAAACCCTGGCATTGTGGCAGTGAGGTTTTCTTGAGAAAATGTAAAAATCTATTAAGGCCCATTAAAAACTGATTTCCAAAGTCTGAGACATTTATTTTTTTGTCTGTGGCTCTAACTTTTGTCTCAGCTTGCACATGAGAACTGCCCAATTAGAACATGTCTGAATGTGGAACCTGACTCATGTGTTGGCTGCTCCAGATAAGGCTGGCTGTAAACATGTTTCTAAAATGTCTAGTTTGATTAGCTGCATCTTGCTTCTGGCAATTTGACATTTCATCTTTAAGTAGCTAGCTGTTACGTTTATTTAGACATGTCATTAATTTGACCAGATACTCTGTTTATTTACTGACTATTTATAATCTTTCCAAACTCATTGAGTCAAGGTTTAGGTCATTTGGTACAAATGACGTTTTCAACACTCCATTGAGGCCTAACAACCTTAAGGGGCTGTTTTAAGATCTTGGCTGTTTGAGGGTTTGCCCTTGTGCCCTCGAGTAAGAAACATATACCAAGAAATCTGCCGGTGTCCCTTTCTGTGGTTTAAATGGGAAGTTACCTGCTATATCCCAAATTGGTTCAAATACATTTTAACTCTCTGGGTTTGCTTTTCAAAAACGAGTTTTTGTTGTTGGCAATGAAATTAATTCACTGTATTTTAATTTGATAATGATTTTTTTGAATATATATATATATATATATATATATATATATATATATATATATATATATATATATATATATATAATTTTAGCAGATTTTATGGTACCAATTTATATTTATGGAATAGTCAGTTTATTACCTGTTAACATATGGAAATGAGATTTCCAAAAAAAAAAATGTTTTAATTTTATATTAAATAAATATTTAACAAAGCTATATAAATCTAAACAAACTGTGTTCCAAATTTGAGGTTGATATCTCAAAAATGTTATTTGCGAGCAGTACCAAAATTTTCTACTAGATGAAATTTGCTGCCCATTCATTCATTTCAATGTGGTTATTTTTAACCATGAACAGTTCAAGTGTTCGTTTTATTTTCAGGACCATTTACCCTTTTCAAATCATTTTCATGTGTTGTGTGTGGGCAACAGGTGGCCCACGGGGCACATACATAATAGCACAAGTTTTATAGTTAATAATAAAAAAAAAATAATAGAAACAACAATAAAAAAATAATAAAATAATACATTAATCATACTTTGATTTCCTTTAATACAAAGGAAATTTAGTTAATTTAATTATTTATTTATTGTTAGTCATTTGTTTTACACAATTATAAGTGGATCCTTCCTCATGAGAGAAACAAAGAAAAACGTTTATTTGCAAAGCTACATTGGAAATTTTACATTTAAACACATATTGGCCCAAACAGGCCTTCAGCTGGCTTTTTGTAATTTGTTTTATTTCCATATACAGTAATTGAACAACAATTATTTAACAATAACAGTTGTTAGTTTATGTACAAATGCATCGGGCACATCTTTGGCCATTGCACATCTCATCTCCTCATCTCATCTCATCTCATCTCATCTCATCTCATCTCATGAACAATGAACTTACACAGATGTTGGTAAAATTCCATTGTAATCTTTCTGTGTTTTAAATGGGGAAAGTTACCTGCTATATCCCAAATTGGTTCAATACATTTTAACTCTCTGGGTTTGCTTTTCAAAAACGAGTTTTTTGTTGTTGGCAATGAAATTAATTCACTGTATTTTAATTTGATAATGATTTTTTTTGAATATATATATATATATATATATATATATATATATATATATATATATATATATCTATATATATATATAGTATTTTAGCAAATTTTATGGTACCAATTTATATTTATGGAATAGTCAGTTTATTACCTGTTAACATATGGAAATGAGATTTCCAAAAAAAAAAAAAACTTTAATTTTATATTAAATAAATATTTAACAAAGCTATATAAATCTAAACAAACTGTGTTCCAAATTTGAGGTTGATATCTCAAAAATGTTATTTGCGAGCAGTACCAAAATTTTCTACTAGATGAAATTTGCTGCCCATTCATTCATTTCAATGTGGTTATTTTTAACCATGAAAACAGTTCAAGTGTTCGTTTTATTTTCAGGACCATTTACCCTTGTTCAAATCATTTTCATGTGTTGTGTGTGGGCAACAGGTGGCCCACGGGGCACATACATAATAGCACAAGTTTTATAGTTAATAATAAAAAAAAAAATAATAGAAACAACAATAAAAAAATAATAAAATAATACATTAATCATACTTTGATTTCCTTTAATACAAAGAAAATTTAGTTAATTTAATTATTTATTTATTGTTAGTCATTTGTTTTACACAATTATAAGTGGATCCTTCCTCATGAGAGAAACAAAGAAAAACGTTTATTTGCAAAGCTACATTGGAAATTTTACATTTAAAACACATATTGGCCCAAACAGGCCTTCAGCTGGCTTTTTGTAATTTGTTTTATTTCCATATACAGTAATTGAACAACAATTATTTAACAATAACAGTTGTGAGTTTATGTACAAATGCATCGGGCACATCTTTGGCCATTGCACATCTCATCTCATCTCATCTCATCTCATCTCATCTCATGAACAATGAACTTACACAGATGTTGGTAAAATTCCATTGTAATGCAGTTTTGATTTGTCCACAAGAATTTGTCACCCACATTCCTAACAGCTGCTCTGAACTCTTGTTTGTTAAACAAAATTAAAACAACATCAAGATACTTGATAAAGAATTTCTTCAATACAATCAGTCACCAATATGTTGCATTAGCTTTCATATATGTACTTCATAACAATGCCATAACAAACCATGGCATGTGACATAAAGGCAACAAAGACTGATTTAAGCTGATCAGACTACAGCATTTTAGTACTTCAGTGGTTCAGAGATCCCTGTCTCAGCATGAATGTCCTCAATGTGCCTGTATTGCACATGCCTTAACACTGAAGATCCATGCAGAGATGAATCCGATATCATCAGCCTCCTGCAAATATTATTGTTATTATTCCTTTGGTCATGAATAGGTATTTTTTGTTTATTTAGAGGTACTGTATACTTGCTCCACTACATCTTAGATGATCTGCACACAGGCCAAGAATAACAATCACTAATGTTCACCTCTATGCATTCACTCTATCAGAAAGCTTGAAAAGGCCGCTCATCACTAATATTTTAAATCAGATACAGTATACAGAAGATCATAATTTGTTTAGTTAAAACAGTGTAGAAGCAACGTATTCCTTACTGGGTCATGCATTAAAAAACATGATAAATATGGAGTTTAATTCTCTTTATTATCACATCATGCATTTAAAATAATGTAGTTTCTAGCAGTCCTCCACTGCTCTGAAGATGGCAAAACTGATCTTAAATCATTTTTTTCTTTCACTAAATTAAGAGCAAATACATACTTCGTAGGTCCAGCAGACTTCAACATGAGATGTCATTACCATTTATTTTTATACCAATGCATTGGACTATCATACAAAATGCACTGAATGTCTTCACAATGAAAACAAATTTTCAACTTATTCATGGCTCTTGTGAAATACTCACTCATTCTCTGTGTGACTTATGATCCATTTCTGCCAGAACACCTCCTATGACCATTCACTAAAGCACCTTCCCAGAAATATATTTTAAAAGTGGAAGCAATCAATCTAGGAAAGTCCCAGTTGCCTCAAAATGCTTTTCCCTCAATATCCATCCATCTTAGAGTAGCCAAGTTTTTTATTAACCATAATATTACACACAGTTTTATGAGTTCTTTGACTTTAGCTCATACGGAAAGTTACTTATAATTAGGTGGAATTACTTGAGTGTCATTCCTAATGTTATGAATTTGTATTACAAATAAAAGGCAGGCAATACAACAACACCCCCAAAATTATTTTTACTATTGCTCATGGTTAGTTATATGAACAAACCCCTAACCATAGGTATTAAACTACAGTAAAAAAGGGAAATCATATTAAATTTTCATCTACAGTACAAAACAAAATTGTGTTTCTCTTCTAAACTTGATTTCTTTGCTCTCAGTGAATGTACAGTCTACTGTACACTGTAGTTTCCAGCATGCTTTGCATGGGTCTTAATGCGGAGAGTAAAACATTTTGAAATTAAGCATTATTTGTGTGTTTATGTTTGAGCAAGATGAGAAAAATGGGAGATTTAAAAGTGTTTAATGTTTGGAATTTAGGGTTACAACTGTGGAGAAGAATGAAGCTTTTGCTAAGAGTGAGGGCAGGTACTTACTATCAGATGTTAGATGTGAAAATGCACTATTGCTTTGAAATACAAACCTAAATGTTGGTCTCTTTTTGTAGAAAACAATCAGCAGATTATTGCAGAAAAGTTTTTTTTTTTTTTTTAAGTTAAAAACAGTTATGGAAGTTTAATGTAAATAAAAAATGTACAGTTTTTTTTTTTACAAAATATTTTGAAATTTAACATTTCTATAAAATTAAAGTCATATGTCAAAATAAGGTATGAAAAATATCCATATTCTAAATGTAATAATCACTTTAATGTAGCTTGCACCAACAGCTGTACACAGAAGCAGTTCCGGGAGTATGACGTATGAGACACTTTTTATAAAGGTTGTGTGCTTTTTATTTCACTTCTTTTGGACTGATGCATGCAACACCTGCTGAGTGCCATTAAACAGCTTGAAAGATCAAAGACAATTTTTAATATAACTCCGACTGGATTCATCTGAAAGAAGAAAGTCATATACACCTAGGATGATTTGTGGGTGAGTAATTTATGGGCTAATTTTCATTTTTGAATGAACTAACCATTTAAGTTTTCGAATAATATATAATTGATATAACTGATATCTAATTAATGATATCTAATGATTATAAAAATATATGATGGGGGAAAAGACAATAAAAAAGTGCCAAAGCTGATTTACTTTAGGAGCAGGCTTAGTGTTTAGCATCATGATAAAATGTGCTATTGCTCACTAACAGTTTGTTAACTAATTAGACCCAATAGACAAGACAGAACAGGTTACTTTAGATATGAAACAAAGTCTCAGCTTTCAAATTTTTATATATTTTTTAAGAAATTCAAACAATAAATACCGTTTTGTGTTTCTCTAATGTGTTGTGACAGATCGCTGTAGTGCCTGAGTTCAAGCGGCACGTGAACGATTATCTGTTCCTCTTTACTAGTTATAGTACAAAATAAACATGAACGAACATCATAAGCTATCGTATTTCAACTGCCGAAAGACGTCAATACACACCATTTTAAAGTTCAAGTCCATCAACGTTAATCTACTGTCTTTTTTTGGTTAGATTGTGAAACAGAAATGGCAGATTCAGCATTATGATCGGTCAGATTGCCTGTCAATCAAACTCCCTACGAAGGGTCAGTTCAGTGCTATGATGAAAATGTATTGCATATAAAATTTAATTAATTGATCAGTATAAAATCAATTTCAGACTAGCTATTTTATTTGGCTACTTAAAATAACTTAATTCGATGATGTGGAAGTCACATGAAGAAATTATAATTGTGTTTAAATTAGCACTGTGAAATGATTAATTGTGATTAATCGCATCCAAAATAAAAGATTTTGTTTACATAATATATGTGTGTGTGCTGTGTATATTTATTATGTATATATAAAGACACACACATACAGCATATATTTTGAAAATATTTACATGTATATATTTAAATTCATATAAATTATATCATATATAAATATATTTAATATATAAACGTAACATATTTTTCTTAAATATATACATGCATGTGTATTTATATATAAATAATGAATATACACAGTACACACACATAAATTATGTATACAAAAACTTTTATTTTGGATGCGGTTAATCGGGATTAATCGTTTGACAGCACTAGTTTAAATACTTTTTCAGTGCAGATTTGTAACTCCTTCCACACCATTTCTGTTACTGCCATGAATGACACCTTAAATACAGCAGACATGGGCTGTTACTTTAGTAAAAAAAAAAAAAAAAAAATTCAAACTTGAAACTGATTGATTTTCGCCTGCTGGGTGGTAAAAAGTGAAAAAATTCCATAGACCTATACATCCATTTTTGATTTCTGATTGTATGAGAGGGCCCCCCAGAAACCCAGATCCTGCTTGTTTTTAGTGGCCCTGGCTGCGAATGGAAACACTTAGCTCCCACAATAAATTATCCAGCCTCAGTGATGCCATAGCGCACACAGAGCTCTCCACCTCTGCCGGGCCACAGGGTGAGTCATAAAGGAGCGTTCAGGAGCATGTGGCTGGGAGGGGGCTGCACGGTTATCAGAAGCAGGGTGGAGATAAGGTTTCAGGCCAAGTCTTCCTCTCCAAGGGTGGAGGTGGTATTCTTACAGAGCTCTTAAGTGTAGACTTGGCTTTGTGCAAAGTGCTTTGAGCTTGTTATGGGGAGACTTGTGTTTAATGTGTGATTGTTGTGTTGGACTGCTACAAACAAGTGCCATGAAAGCAAGGAAATTTTAAAGAGAAATATACTCAAATACAAGAACGCCACTATTTCCAAGATATTCAAATAAATAATTGATCAGATATGCATATTTAAACTTTCTTATCTGGAGGGGACCAAAATATGTACAGTATATGATTACACTTAGGACTATGCCTTACACTTACTGTAGGACATATTTTTTAATTGAACACACTATTTTTATTGAACACTTACTTTAAAATAATATATGAATAGAAAACTATCCCCTGGTTTCATAGAAAAGCCTAGTCCCAGACTAAAATGCATGTGTAGGCTGCTTTAACTGAAAGAAACTTGTACTGACTGATTTAAAATATATCAGTTTGCACACCAGTATTGTCTTTAATTGAAGGCACGTTTTAAAACATGAAAAAAAGCAATCTGATTACATAACTTGCATTGATTGCTTTTTGTTCAAGTAACTATAGTAAAGTAGGACTTTACTTTACTACAAGAAAATATGTGATTTAATTTTTCAAATGCAGATTACTTTGTTTTATCATTTATTCACTGGCTTTTGCAGTTGCCAAAAATATAACTTTTGGATTTTCTGTTATTAAAAATAAATAAACACACCCAGCTCAGGCAACAAAAAGTCACACGAATGTAACGTAATGCATTACTTTCTGTAAAAAGTAACTAAGTAACACGATTAGTTGCTTTTTAATGAAATATTGTAATGCTTTACTTTTTAAAAGTAACTTTCCCCAAAACTGGCGGTGAAACAAAATGCTAAAACATCTGTTCAGTTCAAACTAGAATGGTACCACAATAATTTGTCTTTTGTCCGGTCCAGCTGGTATCACCTTAGCAGACTGAAAAGATTCCTGGAGTTGCTCATGGGAAAACAGATTAGGAGACAGAATTTTTGGCAATTCAATCCACTACAATATGCTTTAGAACCACAGTGGAAATAAGGTGTAAGACTTAATAGTACAACTAATTTGCCGTTTAGTGCCAGAAGAACTACAATGTCTTCCTGGAATTGAAGTGCACACCCACTGAAACATATGTCCCAACAGTTGATTTGTAGACATAACTTGGATTCAGTAAGTTAGGTATGAACAATGACTTTTCCAGTGTAAGTCATAACCTTGGAGTCTAACAGTTGAAACAGTTACAGCAGTGTGTTCGAATGACAACAAATGTCCTCAAAGTTTACCCTCTGGGTACATTATAAAGGGAAGAAATATGAAAAGTTACCAAAATGGGAATGCTCACTGTTGTCAAGAGACAGTTTAGTTAAAAAAATATTACTAAATATCACATCACTTCCAAAACACAATGCAATTTATGATCAACAGTATGCTGAAGAGTTCAAAACTGTAGAAGCTTTGAATAATAATGAAAAACTAACTTTGAATGAAAAATGTGTTACATCTGGAGTTGTGCGCGCTGGACAGTCAATGTTTACACAGCAGAATGTCCTTACGAATTGGTAATGTTGGCGTATATGGTATCACACCTGCGTAGAGCAATTTCTCCATAACCATATCCATGTTATGATCTCAGCTGAGTTGAATTTTTACACTTTGGATTGTTGATGATGGGATACTTGCAAATGCACTAATATCACCATTAAATTGATATAATTGTTCCTTGATCTTGTGAAAAAAGAAAAAATAGGGTAATATGACAGCAAACAACTAAGAGAGCAACCATTCATACATTAGTGTTGTTTTACTTTCTATTATATTCATTTATTTATTTAAAATAATTTATCATGTAATTATTTTATTATTCCATTTAATCATATAATCATATATAATAATCATTTAAAAAATATATATTCTCGTTTCATTCATTTATTGATTACTCATTTATATTATTATGGTAAGATGATTATGATTGTGTGGTTTCAAGGGATATTTGTGTTCATGACTAGAGATAATATCTCCTTTCAAAGTTTTTAATGTCACGGGATGTTGTTGTGAAGTAATTTTTCAATGCTATTGCTTGTGGTATAATAACACTTTTGAATTTGTGCTGGTCAGACAAAGTCTGAACACTTAACATACACAAGTTTATACAATAAACTCTTTTCTTTTTTATCATCACTTTGTCTCTTGCTTCTGCTCTTCACTGGCTTTTCTCGGTCAACTTCTTGGCTGATAGAAGACTGTTCATACAGTCTTGCAGTTGTTCTGTTACCAGACAAAACAGATATTTTCTGACAGCGTCCAGGGCTGGATCTGATATTTCTGGTGTGGAAGCATAAAAAATATGAAATTGTTCAGTTACTGCTCTACGAAGAGACAATAGTATCATTATTTAGCTTGAGTCAGTTTAGTGTTGATTCAGGTTAGTTCAATAATTCATCCAACTTGAACTGAAAACGGTTAAGCAAAAAAGCAGCTCTATAGGAGACAGTAGTGTCAGCATCCAGCTCAATTCAGTCACGTTTTTTTCTAAGCTGTCTTGTATGCTGAGGAGTTGAGACAGTTGAAGAAGGATATGAACAAAGAAATCTCTAGTGGTGGTAGTATAATTTTACAATATTTGTAACGAGGAGTTGATTTTGCAGCCTTGGTTAAACGGAGTAAGAGACCTGAGATGTCATTGCTCTGCTGCTGTAGGCTTCAGTATCCACATTAGTTTTGATTAAAATTCCTGCTTCATTCAATGTTTCTGCATTAAAAAAAAATGTATGTAATTCACTGCTTATATTTTCTCCCAGGTCAAGGCTTGTAAATAAAAATAGCGCAAGTTCTATTACATTTTATTTATGGTTTGGAAACCTTTTAATTCATCAGTATATTTTTTTTTCTCAAAACAATATCCATCCAGCATTTAATTGACCATATACCCTCTCAGGCCAATAAAACACCATTAAATTTGTTATTGTCAAGATCCTTCCCACTAGAGTGATTTAGAGTGTAATGTGTTTCAGCTATAATGCAGATGGGAAAAATCACAATGAAGGTCGATTGCCTTGCAAAATTTCCCAGCTGCCTGAGATCCCTGAGCACATTGGTGAAGTAGTTCACCAATTCTCCTCATCTGAGCTTCTATTGTAACTTTCTGCTTTAGGCTCAAGTCCTCTGTCTAAATCTCCAGTGTAATGCTTAACTCCAGTCTGATGCTCAACCAGATGTCTGTTTATGAATCACAATAATCATTATCTAGAGACCTTTCCAAAAATGTCAGAGGTAGATTTATAGCGAAATGATATCCTGTCACATTACAATATCAGATGCTCATTATATGAGAATGGAACATTATGGGGGTGATTGTTACCCAAAACACATTTAAATCAGGACCAAATATGTCAAAAGAAATCATATCAATCCTATTGCCATAAGAATTGTATGTATTTTCAGGCAGTTGAACCGGGAGTTTCATTTGGCTTCTTAAAAGACATTATCAGAACCAGAGCAAAGTTTTACCTTCCAGTTCTTCAGGATGGGGAATTCATTTCCTTTAGGGGATTTTCAGAGAAGACATCCAACCAGTACAGTCTATTTATCAAGACATCCTCAGACCTCAGCAATTTGATGAAACAGCATCTCACCTCAGACTAAAAGGCTTCAGGTCTCAAGAAAAACAAAACCTTCAAAGCATAGGAACTAACTCCATCAGGCAAAACCTTAAAACATGCCACTGAAGTTTCTTTAAAATGCTTAAGAGTTTACAGGGAAAAAGTACAGCGTACTATATTCTTCTTATTGTTACTACTATTACTACCACCAAGGAATAATAAACTATAATAAACTAATAATGAAGTCACAACAGTGGGATGACAAAGCAGGCCGATCCCAGAGTAGTGGTGAATGGAAAAAGAAACGATTATGATGGTAGTGGCGGCGATAGATGAACATTATTATGGAGAGTGGTATGTTTGCTTGAGAAACCAGACATTGTTTGGGAGTTACCGGTGAGCTTTTAAGCAGTGCTTGATTAGGCTGTGATTGTTTGCAGATGGATGTGATTAAAGGGATAGTTCAACCAAAAAAGAAAATTTAGTTGTTAATTTACTCACCCTCCGGCCATTCAAGATGTAGGTGAAATATTTCCTTCAGTAGAACAGTAAAGTAGAATTTTTTTCCCGAAACCTCAGTAATTCATAAAATGCAAATCACTTTAAGAGTCAAAAAAAAAGAGTCATATCAGTCAACATAAAATTAACATCTGTGGTTCCTGACGATACATTGAGATATTATTAAGTGAAATGATCGGTCTGTGGCTGTGTTTTAAATGTAAATGTAAATGTAAATATTATTTACAACATTATTATCTGTAATCCATATCTTTAAGCCCCGTTCAGACTTTTTTTAGTTAAGACAGTCACTTTGTCAGATTATGCGATTTTGATTTTGAAGGTTTTGATCTTGTCGTGTCGTGAACAAGAAACGTCTCAGGTTACGAATGTAACCATGGTTCCCTGAGTAGGGAACGAGACACTGCGTCCTCTAGGGGTCGCTATGGGGAACACCTCGTCGTGACCCGTGTCTGAAGCATACAAATGATAAAACACCAACGAGTTGGCCGGCGACAGCCTCTGACGTCACTACCGGTGCGACTATAAAACAGGCACCGGGAAAAACACGTCATTCACTTCTTCGTCTGAAGCTTGCATCCGAAGCATGGCAGGGAGCTAGAGGACGCAGTGTCTCGTTCCCTACTCAGGGAACCATGGTTACATTCGTAACCTGAGACGTTACCTTTCAAGGGAACTTCGAACTGCGTCCTCTAGGGGTCGCTATGGGGAACAGTATACCCACGCCGCCATGCTGAGGGGAGTGCAGGCCAGAATCATGGCGAACACTAAGTACCAACTCTACCATTTCAATGGGAGTTGCCCCCAGGACGTTTAGACGGCTGTCTGTGACAATACCCCTTACGACCAAAGGCCTAAGCTACATACCCAACTTAATTGTTAGGGCCTCGGCCCGGTGGTAGAGCTAAAGGCTTGGAATCAGGAAAGATCCCTTTAAAGGGATACGGCTAGGAACCTAGCATTTTATACTAAATCTTGCCTGTCACACAGGGGCTACAGCTTGCTTCCGCAAAAGCTTGCTGAAGGAGCTGTCTCAACAGATCTCCAGTAGCAACACCCTGTTTAGATAGGTATCAGAGGATACATGGGTGGAGTGGCGCCCAAGATGAACGGGGCTTTTACCAGCTCAAGAAAGGGCACGAAGCAACCGCGCGCGAAGCCCTCACCATACAGGATTTTAGAAAGAACGCAGAGTACTAGCGTGCGAACTTACCACAGTGTGGATTTCAGAAAGTGTGCAAAGACTTCACGTGCACACTTACCATATCATGGATTTTCAAATACTGTTCTAAGGAGGGGCTCTCGCGGCACTCTGATAGAGCAGCTCATAGATGAAATGGTTTTGCATTTCAAATACAGCTGGAGCGCTCTGGGGAAAAACAGCGAACTCAATCTCATATGAGAAGAGAACTCCGAATTCAGAGTAGCGCGCTCATAGGCGACCCTTTTTGTAAAAGGGGAGCGCTGCTAAACTACCACGAGAATCGCAAATAGCCCCTCCTATTGAGGGGAGCGATGCTTGAAGTGTATAAACAAATACATACTGGCTGAATGGAGCCCAAGGAACCAAGGTCTAATCATCTCAAGAAAGGGAACGAGGCGGAGCGCGTAACCCTTACCGTACAGGATTTTTAGAAAGTGCGCATAGTCTTGCGTGCACACTTACCACTTACGTGGATTTAGAAAGTGTGCAAAGTGTTCACGTGCACACTGACCACCATGTGGTCTCCAGAAAGTACACAGAGCTTAGCGTGTGTACTTATAGGTTCCTAAGCATCGCAGAGGCGCTGAACCGCACGGGAGAGGCAAGCTCGTTAATCTTGTACACCTCTGGCGAGGGGAGCATCACCTGAGGCAGTGTATACAGGAAGTCTTCTGTAACTACCACCTCCTCCACTTCCCGCTGGATGCGATAGCACCACTAAGCAGCCAGGAGGCCCCTCAGGGTGAACTGGCTGGACATCCATGAAATTCCCTGCAGTGCTGTCTGATGATCAGCGAGGCTCCAGCAGAAACCTGTGATCTCGGTCGCCTAAACCAGAGCACAAGGCCGGGACGGCCGGTGCTGACGAGTGTTTAGTACACGCCGTAACTGCTTAGCACTGTAAAGGAAACTCACAGAGTTTATTAGTAGACACATAACCACCAGCAATTTTTCATAAACATATACAGAAGGGTACATACTCACCCACCCTGCTGTACTGGAGCCCCGCTCAAGGGGCGCCTCCTTTAGTCTGGACCATCAGTAAGGTGGTTACTATGAACATAGAACCAGCCAAAACATCATAGGTCCAGCATAGGAGACTGTTATGTTCGAGAATTTTTTCCACCTAACCTCGATCAGGTGGAGAGCTGGTGGTTACAGGGGAATTAGGCAGGGGAGGATAAAAACAGAAATGACCACCCAAAGGGAATGAGTAGCTACCTAGGTATCGCTCTGATTCGGACGAGTACGCTGCCTCGTCTGAATCACATCCCTCAGGTCCTGCTTATGTCCTCGTGACCCACGATTCCTCTTACCCCTACCCGCAGGCGGGGGAGGAACGCGAGCCGCGACACTAGCCTTCTGCGCCCGTCTTTGATCCTCAGACCGAGACGGGCCAGGACCCCTGTGTTGTTCGGGCTCAGACCTGGACCTTCGTGGAATGAAGGATTTAAAGGCAGCCGAGCGCGTCCTTGCCTCCCTGAACTTCTCGACCACCGTCTCGACGGAGGTACCGAAAAGTTCAGAAGGCGAGACCGGAGCATCGAGAAGAAAGCCCCTTTCCTTCCTCCCGATGTCTGCCAGGTTCACCCACAGATGTCTCTCCGTTACCACCATGGCTGCCATAGACCTACCCATGGCGGAGGCGGCCTGCTTGGTAGCACGGAGAGAGAGGTCTGTGGTGCGGCGCAGCTCGGCTACCTGGTCAGCTGAAAGGCCCTCGCCTTTATCCAGGTCCTTCAGCAGATCAGCCTGATAAGCCTGAAGCACTGCCATTGTGTGCAACGAAGCCACAGCCTGACCTGCTGCTGCGTATGCTCTGCCATTTAAGCGGGATGTATCCTGTAGGGGCTTAGATGGCAAAGAGGGAGGTTTAAGAGAGGATGTTTCCCCCACAGAGAGATAGCTAGCCAGCGTCTCTTCTACAGGGGGCATCTTCTCATAGCCGCTTTCGCGCATCCCCTCGATGTTGGCATAACTCGTGTGCTGAAACCGATGGATGCGAGAAGAAAAACGGCCTCTTCCATTCTTTTTCGATTTCTGTGTGTAAATCAGGCAAAAATGGAAGGCTCACCTGGGCTGGAGGGCTATGGTCAGACAAATAACGCTCGTCGAGGCGACCACGCGGCGTCACTTTGCTGGCATGCTTCCATGGCAAGTCCAACTTTCCCGTGGCACGCTCCATAACCTCTAACAGCTCCGCATACGCAGGGCAGGAAGATTGAGAAGGCTCAGCCTCAGCTTCTTCACCCTCAGACATCTCCTGCTCTTCCTGGGCAGAACCCAGCAGAGCACTAACTTCAGTATCAGAAGGTGTTAATGACAACACATCTTCTTCCTGAAATTCACTCTCGTCTGCCGCCGAAGTGCGTGAAAGGGAAAGTCCCTCTCTAAACTCCTCAGCGAGATCCACCTGCGATCCCCACGAGCTCATTCTCCTCCGTGCCTCAGCAGCGGTGGGTCCTGAACCGCGGGAAGCAGATGGCTGTCCCTCTTTTCTCGAAAAGAGAGACAGACGAGAGCGGAGCTTTTTCATAGAAAAACGCTCGCAATGCACGCAAATCACCCCCTCGAGGACGTCGCGTGTGTGCTCTTCGCCCAAACAAAAGACGCAAAGACTGTGTGTGTCATCAGGTGTCAAATAACGCCGACACGGATGTACACACTGCCTAAACGCCTTGCTAGTGGATGCCATGATAATTACAGAGAAAGATCGCTCTTACCGTGGTCGTTTCTCAGATGCACGCTTCAAACAAAACAGTCAGTGAAGACGAAGAAGAGAATGACGTGTTTTCCCGGTGCCTGTTTTATAGTCGCACCGGTAGTGACGTCAGAGGCTGTCGCCGGCCAACTCGTTGGTGTTTTTTCATTTGTATGCTTCAGACACGGGTCACGACGAGGTGTTCCCCATAGCGACCCCTAGAGGATGCAGTTCGAAGTTCCCTTGAAAGGGAACATGTCAGACTATACAGTACGATGCTACCCGACCATTCATTGCATGCCGTCATTAACGGTGTGTGCGCTGTCATCAATACAGTGAGACAAGACAGAATAGACAGCCATGAGTGTAAATAAATAATGTCTAGCAAACAGCGAGTTTTGCCCTGTCTTGACATCAGAAAAGCCCAAAAAAGAAAGAAAACCTGACAATGGACACAAATCTGGATGGCATGAAGAGGATGGGATGAACTGTCAAAGAGAACTGAGATGAAAATGTTTTTATTTTACCTTTTTTCACTGTCGCAGTATACCTGTCCCTATTCGAAAAAGCAGAAGAATTGTTGCCGTAGCTCCACGAACATTACCTCCATTGTAAAATTACACCTAGCAGGATCGATTTCTGTCTTTCGTTTCGGCATGTTTGAAAGCTTGTACAAAGGCGCTTCTGTGTTCCTATTGGCCAGTGTCACAAATGTGATGAAATTTGCTGTGATGGAAAAAAAAATTAAACATGCTAGTCTTTCTGTGTTGAAGTTGTGAAGCATCGCAAAAGTGTCGTGCACTATGACACACTACACAAGATTAAACGATTGAACCTAAAATTGTTGGTGTTGTGGGGACAAGATTTCGGTCCCCATGAGGAAAATAGCTTACAAATTATACTAAATGATGTTTATTTGCTTTATTATTGAAAATATAAAAATGCTGAATGAAAAAAGCAATGTCAAGCAGCAAGAGCCAATTAAAGGGCTAGTTGACCCAAAAATGAAAATTAGCCTGTGTTTTACTCACCCTTGAGGCATCCCAGGTGTATATGACTTTCTTCTTTCACATGAATCCAATCAAAGTTATTTAAAAAATTGTCCTGGCACTTCTAAGCTCTATCATTGTAGTGGGTGGGTGTTTCTGTTCAACAGTCCAAAACACGTTAAATAAAGCATGTGCATCCATTTATGCATTTAGCAGACGCTTTTATCCAAAGCAACTTACAGTGCATTCAGGCTAACATTTTTCATTTTTTTTTACCTAGCATGTGTTCCCCTGGGAATCGAACCCACAACCTTTGCACTGCTAATGCAATGCTAATGCAACGCTAACTACCACTGAGCCACAGGAACACCACTTCCATAATAAAACATGCCTCACACGGCTCTGGGGGGTGAATGAAGGCCTCCTGTAGCGAATCCATGTGTTTTTGTCAGAAAATATCTATATTTCAAAGGTAATAAACACTTTTCTCTCACTTCTGCTAACTGCTGTATGTGAAAGCGTTCTGGCGGTTTCCTTATTTTATCAAAAGAAAACTAGTCTACTTTTTGCTTATTTCGAAATCCTCTGACATTTGTCTTTACAAATCCTCATTTTGTGCTTCTAATTCATGACTGGCTTTTTGTTTTGTTCTCGCTCCGTGCTCATCACTTATCAAACAACGGCAACGTCCTACGTCATCCGCCAAACGGCTTCCGCGTATGACAGATAAGTGTTTATTACGTTTGAAATATGGATTCGCTACAGGAGGTCTTTATTCACCTTCCGCAGCCGTGTGAGGCTCATTTTATTATGGATGCGCGCACTTTATGTAGCGTTTTTTGGACTGTTGAACAAAAAGACCTGCCCACTACAATGATAGAGCTTAGAAGTGCAAGGACAATTTTTAATATAACTCCAGTTGGATTCATCTGAAAGAAGAAAGTCAAATACACCTCAAACGTCTCAAAGGTGAGTAAAACACAGTCTAATTTTCAATTTTGGGTGAACTATCCCTTTAAGGGGCCAAGCACAACAGAGTCACAGTGATAAACTTGGCAGTGAGCATCAGGCTAACTAAAAAAGTCATTAAGGACATTTGTTGTTAATTTTAAGCACAATGATTGAAAATGCATAAAAACAACCACTTGTAAAGTTATCTTATCATTTTTGACTTATAGGTGGCACTGTTGTCAAATTGATCTGGTGTGATCAGTGTGGGGTCAAAAAGACAAAAAGTTTGGTGTCAATATGTCAAAGCTTTGCAGAAATGCAGCTGATACTCTTTGGCATAATGGCATCCAATTTGTTCTAACAATTTGCTGGCGTGTTCTGAACATGATCCAAGTTAAATTTGGTGAAAATTGGACCAATGGTCTTGGAGGAGTTTGAAAAAGCATGTCTTTCAAAGACAAACCAAATGGTGGACAGGAACTTTGTCTGAATATGGAATAACTGGAATCAGTGTTCTTGACATTATCCAACAAATCTATCAAGACCAGTCTCATGACAATAGGCAAAACTAATCAAAAAACTACTAGCATTTCTATAATTTTCATTATAATTTTTGACCACAAGGTGATGCTGTCCCAAAACTTTTTGCATACCTTTAGGGTGTGGTGCTGGGGACATATGCCGAGCTTCATAATGATATACTGAATGTGTTCATAAAATATAGCATTGTACACCAAAATTCCAAATGGGCGTCACACAAAATGGCTGACATGGGAGAATTAGGTATCGTTCAACTAGGAATGCTGCACTGAATCTAAAGAAACCAGACATTTGATTAAAATCATTACAAACTAAAGGTAACTTGACTTAACTGGAGCTTGGCCTCTAATAAGAACAATAACGGATAGGTGCATGTGCACCTTTGGTGCATAATAATAATATACGATAACACTAGTGATCTTTTTCTTGGCAAGCACTACAACTAATAATAAGCATGTGAGATAATAACAGAGATGCTTTGCTATTATTCTCATGTCAGTGATACCTTATTTCAAGGGTGCCCAGTCATGTTCCTGGAGATCTACTGTACCAAAGTTCAGCTTCAACCCTGAACCAGCTATATTCAAGAGCACTTGATAATTACAGACAGGTGTGTTGGAGCAGGGTTGAAACTGAACTGTGCAGGCAGGAAGATCTCTGCAACCCTGTCTAATTAGAATCAACTAAGAGCAGTATGTATGCTGGGATCATAGAATCTGGGAGTGGACTTCCTATCAGTGCACAAGCTGGAGTCCGGTGAGTGGAGATTATGCCCTCCGACAGTCAGTCTGATTTGACAATGCTTCAGCAGGGCAGGGGTGGATTTGTTTGACTCAAGCAATATGACTCACTGCCCCACTGAGGGTTTTGCTGTGCTATTAAACATGTAACCTGCATTAAGTGTGTGTGTGTGTGTGTGTGTGTTTTTTTTTTTTTTTTTTTTTTTTTTTTTTTTTTTTTTTTATAATTTATTAAAATGAAATGGATAATTGGTCTTTATTATCTATCAACACACACTAAGAAACATGATAAGTAATGCATACATGAGTTTAGTTGTGGTTTTGCTGGGTTCATACCAGCACCCAAAAGGTCCTCCAGCACTTCAGCATTCCAAGCTGTCCGAGCTTGCAAAACATATCCTATGCTGGTAACCGGCAATGCTGGATTTTTTGGCATAGAAGCTGGATACCATGGGCGCAGGGGCACAGAGCCTGGGTATGCAGGGTATGCACGTGCATATGGGCCCACCGAGGGGGATCTTTTAATTAAAATGAACATATTCTTTATTTGTGGCCACAACAGTGATTCAACAACCCATTCATAAAGACAGCGGTCACTTGCTCAGCTGATAATGTTTTTATCTAAACTAACACAGAGTCTAAGAAAAAAAAAAAAAAAAAAAAAAGGAAATGTCATTTTTACACGCCACTGTTTTTATTGAATTATGTGACTGTTTCTATCTGTACTCTCTGATCTTAGTCTTGTCCTACTCTGGTCTCAGTCTGGCCTTGGATAAGATGACAAAGTGTTATTTTTTGGAGAACTATGCCTTTAGTAATCATTTAACTGTCCTTTTAACATAATTTAATAGCCCTGGTTTGGCATTGGTAGTCCTGTTTAGCACCTCAAAATGGGCCCACTCTCTGACAAATTGATGGTGTGTGTGAACTCTTTCTCTGAAACACTCATCCCTCAACTATGACATTATATCATAAGGAGAGGGAAAAACTGTTCTGTTTTTACCTTTTGCTCTTTTTTCTAAAAGCACAAGGCCACCCAAACAAAACTGTGCAACATTACAACACTCCATAGCATTCCTGCAAACACAGAAAAAAACATGCTAACCCTTCTAATAAGCCTCAGCTTATGTCCAAGTTCCTGTTGTGTTTTATTCCCCGTCTCAGGAAATTTAAACAGGCTTGTAAATTTCTCCACCTGTTTGGAAATGTCTTTCATGCACTTGGTCTCTGTGTAGAATCATAAAGGAGGCAGCTATTAAATATATAACATTTGCTTATGTTGAGCGCTCCTTCTGGGCAGAATGAGTCATTCCAACATATCTCTGCTAACCATTCGTGTTATTTTACATCATGTTTACAGTCAATGTCAAATTCACCAAGAACACACCTACTAATGACATGGGCTAATATTTGTCACCATACAAGAAATGTTGTATTTTGCCAACATAAATCATGTTTAATTGCTTGTCAAATGACTAATAAACTGGCTGATAGTTAAAAGAAACAATGAGACTAATCAGGCTTGTATGTTCAACAATACAACACAATACAATGCATATTGAGTACTGTAATATAACACTCGTCTGCAGTAATGTCTATAGGGGAAATGTAAAAAAAAAAATATGAAGATTGTATTTTTTTTATTTATTTATTTTTTTAAAGCATGAATCATTCAATACAAAAATATTCATTAAGTTGTCTAAATAATCCTTTTAAAGAGGGGCTGTACTGTTTTAGGTGAATTAGTCTCTGACATAATTCCTACAGCTGAAGTTTTGTTTTGCTTAATTAATTATGGGTAGTTTCATCACATCTTGTCTTAGTATCCTCAAAATTGAATATACCATTTCTATATAATTATAACCATTCTATAACACCGGTCTCATTCAAACACATGCATATTTAATGTTAAGGAGTTATGGTTATATTTTTTAAATAGCGCAAAATAGTTTCATACAAATAGTTTAATGTAAACTATTGTTGTGATTATTTTTTTTATGATTATTTTTTCCTTTGAATTACCATTGTGTATGAAATGTGCTTTATAATTAAACTTGCTTTGCCTTGCCTTGCCTAAACTATCAATGATAAGTATTCATCACACATTTTTAGGTTGTTTTTATAAACTATAAAAACAATAAACTAAATTATTTTTAGAGATGAAAATGTAGGATTGTTTTTTACTTTTCAGGGGAATAAGCTGACAATTGGTTTAAGCTGGAATGGGAAAAAGTGTTTTACTGTCTAAGAACTTACACACCTTTCAAGTGTTTTAACATCTAAAATCTGGTAACCTTTAAAGTCAACACAACGTCAGATGCTTGTTCTTATTGTAAATGATTCATAGCAGGATGCAACTAGTGCTTTAACTCATAACTGAAAGGTAGGTAACCTTTCAAAGTGTGCCTGCACATTAAAAACCAATTTATTTATTTATATTAATCTTGTTTTTCTGCAAATCTAAACCGTCAGGGACTCTTCATTATGTAACCCAACTCTTGAACCTCTTACCTGTCAATTCTACCCTGACTGAACTAAAAATCTGCCTTCAATGAAATGGGAGAAATGAAGGAAACACCAGACCTCAAACAGTCAACCACAAACATTTGTATGGCCAAAGCCTTCTGAGTGAATACCAATTTAGTTCAAGGAATTCAAGGAAGCAATGCTACAGAACCGTTTCATACGACTGGGGTAAATAATCTTTAAATTCTTTTCCCACAGACTTTCTGGAAATGTCAAATGTAAACATTTTTTGTACACATGCAACATACATGGTTGAAATGGAAATGTTTGATGCCCTTCAAAAGCTTACAAGTTTTACTCATGTTCAAAAGTAGTGAGGGTCCTCATATATACTGTACAGAGAAAGTTTCATTAAGTTATTGGAAACTCTTAGCATAGGATGCTCCCTCGCCCCCTCTATAGTGTACACCTTTCCTTACACACTATGTAAGATTACTACAATATTGGTGAAGGCCAAAGCTTGTCCAGAAGCCACTGCAGGTCTGATTTGTTTTGGCTAGGCTCTGCTCTGACATGCCTGGGAAGGGCAAGGAAAGGAAATGGGTGGACCAGCAACTCTCAGCTCCCCCAGAGAAGGCCTGAGAGAAGCCAATGAGAAAGAGTCTGTGTTTTTTCTCTCTACTTTGAGCTTGTAAGACAGAGCCTAGGCCCATCTGGATCTAATAAGCTAGCCCAAGCTGCTGCCCAATGAATTCAGACTAGATTGCCAGCCCCGCTCAGGGAATGCTGCATTGAGTGCGGTCGCACTCGGCAAGGGGGGTTAGTAGGGAACGTGCCATGCATCTCAGCTCCATGGTCCCCAAGCAATCTGTTCTCTCAACATTGATGAGCACCAAATGCAGGCCCTTAAGAGCACCCTTGGGTCTTGTGGTGGGTATAAAGCCTGATGACTGTAATGGTGCGGGTTTGCCAATGGTGGGCAGTGTAGCAGTTTATCTGTCTGTTGTGGAAACATGTTGACTGGTGGAAAATAATAATAATAATATTAATTTCAACTTTATTCTGTAAATTTATATTCTAGACCAGGAGTGCCCAATCCTGTTCCTGGAGATCTGCCTTCCTGGAAAGTTCAGCTCCAATCCTAATCACACACACATGGACCAACTAATTACGATCTTCAGGAACATGATATCTACAGAAAAGGGTTTGCACTGAACTCTGCAGGAAGATGGATCTCCAGGAACAGGAATGGGCATCCCTGCTCTAGACAGTGGTCCTCAAATCCGTTCCGTCCAAATGGTGGACTGCTTAAACAGTCAATAAAGAATAAGCAAAGATATTAGTTCATTGCACCCATCCAAAAAAAAAAAAAAAAAAAAAAAACTGTCTGTCCACACTTCCATTTGTATCTGATATTTACATTGGTTGCTATAGTAATGACCTAAGTATCAACACAACATCAAGTTTCTTTCCTTTACAGCACCTCAGTTAGCTGTCATTGTGGAAAGAGAGGACAGAAAACTGGAAATTTTGACTCTGTCCATGCTATTATGACATCTTGATTCTGTGTGGGTGATGTGAATGCATGTAGTGTCTTGAATGTCCCAAAAAGGCCACTTGAAATCTGATTTGACTTTCTGAATATGTCAGTTATTAAAAAATCTAACTTTAATTTCAAACCACATATAAATGTGATTTCAGATCTGGTTTGTAAACATCTTACTCATTTATTGTTTTCCAAACTACAACAAAACATTTAGGTTGATCTTTGCTGCTTTGTCTGAACAAAGCCTGAGAGTTTTGCTCATTTAAAAAAGTGAGATCACAATTTAGTTTAGGGACCAATTCTCACTATTAACTAACTATTAGCTACAAGTTTTGCCTCAATAAACTCCTAACTTGCTGCTCATGAAAAGATAGTTGTTAAGTTTAGGCATAGGGATGGATTAAAGAATCTAAAATATGGCCATGCAGTATAAGGCATTAATACTGTGTGTGCTTTATACATAGGGTAGAGTGGGGGAAAATAACCCCTTAAGGACTGTGTAATTTTTTTAACAAAAGTTAAATGTGTTCAGGAAAGTTATCATAGTTTCCATAGTTTTCATATCATAGTTCAGAGTTTTCATTGTTATTAGATTTTTACCAAAAATTTAATTTGTACCAAGGGGGTGTTTTTTTATCTTTATCTTTATCTGTTGTTGTTGTTGTTGTTGTTGTTGTTGTTGTTGTTGTTTTTAACAGTATGGGGGGCGTTTTCTCCCACTCTGTCCTACTAATAAACAGCCAATATGCTATTAATATGCATGCTAATAAGCATTTAGTTAATAGTGAGATCTGGTCTTTAACATAAAGTGTTATCAAAAGTAATTTAGCTATGTAACATCATTTCTTTCACAAACAAGGTCGGTATGTGTGGTTCTATCTCATGTTTCATTGTTCACAGTCACATGAAATGTTTAAATGTAATAGTTATATTTTTTGAAGAGCGTGACAATTACTTTAAAATTTCATTCACTGTGTTGAATTGACCAACACATTTGCACTTGCGTTCTAAGCGCACTGCTCTATACACATTTTTTGTTTGCTTTTTTCTTTAGCAAAATAACTTCTCTTATTTCGCTAATGTCAATGACCCATTTTCCAAAACTCCACCTTCCAAAGAAAGATATGGCAGTAAATCCAACACCAGCAAACCTGAATCACAAACAGAGAGTGTTTTTGATTGGATAGTTTTGTAACTGGCTAAAAAGTATTTATCTTTATCCCCTTTCTCTATGATATTTTGATCTCTGGTCTCTATAACTCTCTGTATGACTTGAAATAGTTAACCCTGGGTCATTCTAAAACCCTGAGTAAACAGAATCCTGGGTTTCCTATCTGTCTGTCACTATGAGTTAGGTTGTCACGGCATAGTGGGGGGTTTACTTGAGAGCCCCAATCCGCTCTGACTTTCAGCAAAAACGGCAATGAATTTTGGCTAGTGGATTTTGCAAACCTGAGTCACTCCCTGTGCATACGGATATAAATAGGTGACAGGTGTATCCACTCATCATATTTTTGCTTCGGAGCTGAGTGGGTGAATGATCTCTTCTCCACAAAGCCTTTTCGTTCTGAGTGGAAGAAAGAAGCTGTTCCTGGTTGGCGTGATGGCACAAACAGCGGTGTCCGTATTGATTCAACGATTCCCCTGGGTGCTTCAACTAAAAGAGCAGTTTCTTGTCATGGACGGCTTGCATCTTTTTAAAGATGCCGTTTTGTCCATGTTCTCTTGGTTGCAGTTGTATCCTGCGCTTTCTCGGCCAGCCGCGGGTATCTGGCTGGAGGTGTGCATGCCTCCCAGTCCGGCCCTCTCATGGCTGGATGATTGATTTCTCAGTGCGGGACGCGGCTCACAACCGCGACATGCGCTGGTTCCTTTTTTCCCGGAGGTGCATGAGGAGCTGATGAGTCTCCCATGGCTATCCTGCAGGTTCACCAAGCCAAGGCACTCAAACCCGTGGTCCCTCAGGAAGGCAATGTCCACGCTTATGGCCCAGTAGCGCTATCTTTGGATTAACCTTAGCTGAGATGAGAGACGTCGACAAAGTGTTCTTTCTTGATGCTCCCATCTCGCAGGTTGGTCTATTCGGTGACACTGTCGAGGACTTTTCCCAGCAGTTCTCAGCAGTGCAGAGACAGACTTAGGCCACCCAGCACATCTTGCCCCGGTGTGATCCTCCTGCTGCCACCGCTCCACCGTGGGCCGTGCTTCAGCCTGCTCGTTGGTGAGGGCACCTCCCTGCATCCTCAAGAGTGCCTCTGCCCCATGCTGAGACACCATTGAGGCCGGTGCATCGAGCTTCTCGGAGGTCTGGGGCGCCCCCAGTGTCCCAGCCGGCCCCTGAGTCCTCTCAAAAGATGAAAAAGTGAAATTTTCAGTGAGTGAAGTGTGCCTTGTGTTCGACCCGGCCTACTCTCACTTTGTCCTGAGACCTCGGTCTGGATACGTGCCCAAGGTTCCCACCATGCCCTTTCGCGATCAGGTGGTGAACCTGCATGCACTAGCCTTGGAGGAGGCAGATCCAGCCTTGGCGTTGCTGTGTCCCATAAGAGAATTGCGCATATACTTGGAGCGCACCTGGAGCTTCAGAAGCTCTGAGCAGCTCTTTGACTGCTACAGAGGTCAGCAGAAAGGGAAGGCTGTCTCCAAGCAGAGGTTGGCCCACAGGATAGTGGATGCCATCACCTTGGCCTACCAATCCCAAGGCGAGCCGTGCCCCCTGGGGGTGAGGGCTCACTACACACAGAGTTTTGCCTCCTCCTATGCACTGGGGTACAACACCTCTCTGTCAGACATCTGTAGAGCTGCAGGCTGGGCACCATAGCGAGATTTTACAGTCTCCGCATTGAGCCGGTTTCTTACTGTGTGTTGGGTAACAGGTAAGTGGCGGGAAGAGCCGGCCTGTGTCATGCTTGCTGTGCCATTCCCCCTCACCCAGGGATGCAAGTGCCTTTTGCTCCTCCAGTAAGTTCCCCGGATGGCAAACCCGGGTTGAGTATCCTCCAGCATCCCTGGCAGTCAGACTGGGCGGAGCAGTC
Organism: Cyprinus carpio; assembly: GCF_018340385.1. Lineage (NCBI taxonomy): Eukaryota > Metazoa > Chordata > Actinopteri > Cypriniformes > Cyprinidae > Cyprinus > Cyprinus carpio. Next base: position 3,710,940 of record NC_056598.1, on the reverse strand, counting down.
TGACGCCAGGCCCAGTATCGGTGTTAGCTTGCCCGGGTGTCTGGTCAGCTCCTTTATTGGGCTCGGTGTCCATATGGCTTGATTCCCTGTGGATGATCCCATATATCAATTTTTCCACAGTAAGGTTTCCCCCCTAATGAACCCGTGTCTTCCCTTTGACAGACCACTCTGTCAGTCTCTGCTGGCAGCTGTTCCTCCCTACTCCTAGTTAGGACCTGCCTCAGAGACCCATTCCATATGAAGGACTGCCCCAGGCCTGGGTCAGTCCATATCAGTGTCTCCACATGATACCTCTCTACTGGCAGGATGTCGTCTCCATAGCGCCCTTCTTTGGAAGGCTCACTTCCACTTCATTATTGCCAAGCTGTTAAAAAAAAAAACAGGAAATGCGTGAAGTACCTTTTATGAAGGTCGAAATCTCTTCTCTCAAGAAAAAAATTTCTGTCATAGGAACAGCGGCTTGGCTAACTCCAGCAGCGATGTACTCACCTTTTGGTCCCTGTAGGCTCCAAGGACAGCAAATTTGCACAGGGGCATTGGGAAGGTTATGACCTTTGCGTAGTATTTGTCTGACATGAGGCTGCTTGTCTACATTTGCAGCGCTATAGGGTTGTGATGGGGTTCAGGTTGTGGTGCTTTCCATGGACACCCTATGTCGTCACGACATAACATGTAGTGACCGACAGATAAGGAATGTCTTCACGATATTATGTCTCTGTTCCTTCCATCAAGGAAAAAGGGTTACATATGTAACCGAGATGTTATCCTGTTCCACATTTCACACGGCTCATATTTTACTCCGGGTTAACAAATCATCCTGGGAATTCAGAACCGGATTTTACTCTCTGTACTTTCCAGAACCTTGCAGTAACATTCTTATATTTGCATATTTGTGTTGTCAGAGTCATTGATTGGATGAAGCATGTGACATGTTTACATAAAATCTATAGAGTTGCACATCCTTTTCTTATATACACTGTATTCCCGACTGTACTGAAAGTTTTTCAGAAAGGACTTTTTGGACTATTAAGGTAAGAGTGAAATAGTCTCGTCTTCATTCCATCATGCATTTTCTTTCACCATTTGGCATTTTTCCACTCAAACACTGAAACGATTGCTGAAACACACAGCTGTCCAAAGCATGTGAATATGAGCCGCACAATTGGATGTCTGTTGCCGCAACATTCTAACATTGTTTGGCACCACAATGCAGGGTCAACATCACAAAAGCAGTGATAACCTTGTTCTGGAGCAGGGTTTCATAGTATTGGGTAAAAAGCAGTGCTGACCCCATTCGGGAATTCATTCGGCACAACCTTCACAGTGCATTATGGGTTTCCCCTTACCGCTGAGTGTACATCACTTTACACTCATTATTGTGGTGCATGATAAACACCCACTATTATTTCAGACAGCACTACAAATGGCTGTCCCCTCAAATAGGGGACACATCCCACTCCACATTTTAGATGTTCTTCCTCATCTAACAAACCTGATTCAATTCATCAGCTCATTAGTAAAGATGACAAAAAATAAGTGTGACCAATGAGAGACACATCCAAATGTGCAGTGGGACCTACAGAACAGGTTTGAGAAGCACTGCCCTAGATAATGCTGGAAATCAAAGCAGACAGCTAATTATCAGAGGAAGACTTCCTTTGTCTTGGGACACACTATCTTAACTGATTTTACAACCTTGGGAGACATGAAGACAGTTTTAACTGATTTTTAGCCTTATAATCCTTTGGAAGTGCACACTAGATGATTCCACCAGAGACCACACACTTGTTGATTGTGGAAACGATTTCACAGTGACATGAGATCTTATGGGAACAAACGTGACTAGAGAAGAAAAATGTGGAGGACAATCGATGACAAGCCTATAACCAGTAACATTGTGCCTCAGAAGGTGATGCTTGGACACTTAATTAACGATTTATATATATATATGGTTAGGCACTGTAATACAAATCTACATCACTCACCTCTACATAGTTTGTTAATGTAATATAATACCATTCACAGAAGAGAACAGAGCATGTATAAAGAGTTATGTGTCTCTCTCATATCAGATTTTCAATGTTCACAATTAAAAAAAGAACCATTACTGAGTATTTTGTTTTATCATTTTATCACTTTTAAGGTGGGTGGGATCATTTGCTGGCTAACAGATTGTTGTTAGCGGCAATATTGACTGTGCAGCAGAATGATAACATTTCAAAGAAGGCTTACACGAGGTTCATGATTCATCATGTCTCTACAGACCCTTGAGACGATGTGTTTAGCAGAAGAGTTAGTGATAAGATGTTGCCCTGATAATCCCACACAGGCTTGCTGTGTAAAGAGAAACATTTGGAATGTTAATCCTTACTAAATTGTTGTCGCTGTGTAAATATTTATCATGGCAAATTTGCTGTTGTTTAAAAAAAAAGACACCATTGCGCCAGTTCCCAGGCTTCCAGTGCATTTCAAAAGCTTTTGATAAACAAAGTTCTGATCTGAATTACAGAAAATGCAAAACACACTAATCAACAAGAGGACGGTAACCATTTGCTGCAGGTTTACAGATGAATCAAAAATGTTTTTTGAATTATGAGAATCCTTTAAGTGGGCCTGTGACCAGAGATGCTGGGATATGCTCTAGCGTCCCTGTGATCCTACAGAGGACATGGATTGTAAAATACTTCTCTAGTGCATGAAGTAGGAATTTTAAGAAATGTATTCATGTCCTGCATATAGGTTCTGCAGTCAAAACAAGCAAACATTTTCAGTTAATGCCAACACAGTGTTCTTCTCTCTTTGGATATATTTTAAACCTAGATGCTGACTGGCCAACGCTAACAAATCAATAATTGGCAAAGAAAATACACAAACAACATATCCAGCAGTTCTCGTTCTTGTTTGTCTTGCTTGCTTGTTGCAGTTTGAGTCACTTGGATCTTTCCTTGTCCATCACTCCACCCAGTGCCTCATGGTAATAACTCTTGTACATGTCAATTAACTCCGTAAATAAACAAAAACAATCAGGCCAAGAGGTGTGGAAAGGTGAAAAGACCTTCTGCAAGCTCTCCAGATGGAAGTCAGGCCTGACGGCATTAGGTTTGACAGTAGACAGAGGAGGGAGTCTTGTTGTTTGGAGTCTCTGTCAGTGTTGGGGAAAGACTGAGGTGGAGAGGGTTGCGCCCAATAACGCAGGTGACTCATGGGATACTGTGGTTCATGGTCAGGTCAGCACAGGCATTTGGCTGCTCTGATAGCTATTGGGTTAGCAGCTGAATTAAGAGAGGTCTGTGTGTGGCTCGCTTGTTCACAGGGGCGGCAGTGTAAACATAGCAGTGATCGCCACGGGAATGTTCCAGTACCTAATGTGTGATCTCTAATACATGTTGACTAAACAAGTGTGGCAACACACTTAATGAATATATAAAGTTAAAATTTCAGCCGCATTAAAAGACAATCAGTCATGTTAATCAGGGTTCCTGGACTTGTTTAACACCTCGTGCTATGGAGGGGACTACACCTGGAACCACATACATGTTAATTAAATGCCTAAGGTCATGCTGAATAGGGTCTGGACTACTAACACCAAAGCTGCAGTTTCAGTCTTAAAACCATAAACTGCATCCCAAATGACGCACTACACACTATGCATTTATACACTTTGTACTTATGTGCCCAATCATGTAGTGTATGAATTTTATAAGGTTATTTTGTCATTAACTTTGTTTGTGAACTGAATTTCTTTAGGAAAGAAAAGGTAGTGATGTGTAGCCAAGTATGGTGACCCATACTTGGAATTTGTGCTCTGCAGTGCACACACACAGCAGTGAGAAGTGAACAAACACACACCCAGAGCAGTGGGGGTTTTGTGCTTCGCTCAAGGGTCTCATCTCAATCGTGGTATTAAGGGTGGAAGAGAGCACTGTACATTCACTCCCACCACCTACAATCCCTGCCGGACCTGAGACTCGAACCCGTGACCTTTGGGTTATAAGTCTGACGCTCTAACCATTAGCTTACGTACTTTATAGCCTGAGACACATTGTCATCTGTTCCTTAGGTGCCATATAAATCTGGGGAACATAGAACCCTGAAATGACAGAAATGACCCTGGCCCTCCCTATTCACACTACAGTATGCAAGTTAACGTAAGACTATAAAGATCTGAGACCAAGGACTCATAACTGAATATTTTTGTTAGAAACCTGTCAAAATCAGTGTTTCGATGGTATTTTATATGGAAGTTATACTTAAACTTAAAGGGTTAGTTCACCAAATAATGAAAATTCTGTCATCAGTTACTCCTCTAAACCCGTATAACATCCGTTCATCTTCAGAACACAAATTAAGATATTGTTGATGAACTGCAATTCAATGCAATTGCAAAAAGCAAAGCAATTACAACGTTCAAGGTTCAGAAACGTAGTAAGGACATGTGACATTAGGGGTTCAACCGTTATTTTGAATACTTTTTGTACGCAAAGAACACAAACAACTTTATTCAACAATTCGTCTCCTCCGTGTCACCCTGGTGCCATTTTGGAGAATATCCACAACGTAAACAGCGTATGCTATTCAGTGTCAGCTGTGTGATGCGGATACGTTGTTTTCGTTAAAATCAACAAATGTATCCCCTAATGTGTAATAGTCAGTAGCAGGGAAAGAGTTAAAAATAACATTCACACATTCTGTTGTTTCACAGTGATGCTCTCAGCATTGCCATATTTAATATTTTTATTTGACTAATGATTTTTTAATAATTTTAATTGTTTGAACTGTAATATTTTTCTAGCAACTGTTTTGTCAGTGTTAATGATTGTTAATCATTGGCTTGCTTATTGTCATATTTGTAATGATGTCAAATGACGTTTGTCACTGAATAGGGCTGAATGGGTCTGTTGCTGACCTCGAGCACCGCTCCGATCATTATGTGCAAATAGGAAGTGACAGAATTCTGAGTTCTGATTTGTCTGGGAGATGGTATAAGAGGGGAAAGGGGTGGGGGTGGGGGCTCAGGGAACAGAAATTACTGACCATCAGCAGATGGATCAGCACTTCTGTGCCACTTTCCCACAGCCTGTCCTTGTCATTCTGGGATGTCCCGACAGATACTATCAGCTTGCAAATGTTTACTAATAATATCTGAAAGCCATAATACAATTTCCTGTATTCTTTCATTAGGTACATTGTTTAGAAAAGAACAGCAACCGAACACCTGAAACTTTATCCACGTGGCAAGTGCCAAAGCACAATGTTGATTTGTTATTACTGTGAAGTAAGAATACATCTAATAGATGTGGGACCATTTGAGCTCTATCTCCATGAGCTGATATAAGAGCTAATCCAAACAATGAACGCCCTGTAATTGAGAATAATAGTTCATTGTGTACCACCCACCACCACCCAACCAGCAATGTCTGACAATATCATTCAAACAATGAATTTACTTGAATCAAGGATGAATTCAAACCTGAGAATCCCTTACCCCTTAAACCTCTTAAACTGACTAAAAATATATGTATATATTCAAGTAATTTAAAGCTCAGAGCAAATTATTTAATGAGAAACAGTTTAATATCAAAAATGGTTCAAAATGTAGTACAGCTGTGCCATGACATCATTCAGATTCATTGTTGTACATTGTTATATATATGCCAATTACATAATGACAATGAAAGGGAAAATATTACGATATACTTTGGTTTTTAACAGACACACACACATACAGGTTTCCATAATGGGGACATTCCATAAGCATAATGGTTTTTATACCGTACAAACTCCATTTTCTGTCCCCTTAGCCTAAGCCTACCCCTCACACATAACTTTCTGCATTTTTAGATTTTCAAAACCTTCATTCTGTATGATTTATAAAAAAATTTGCATATAACATTGGGGATACCAGGTACACACACACATACAAACACACTTGTATATGTGGTTTACGGGGACTCTGCATAGGCACAATGATTTTTATATGTGTGTTTTTGTATATGTGATTGTTTTATTTTTCTTGCAGTTAAGCCATGGGCAATACCTGAAAAGTTTGGTCACAGTTGTGAATATGGGTCTACTGATATACTACAGACTACTTATATTTAATTTTTAGATATAGCAACCTTGCCAGACATTAAGACCGTGAGGTCTCAGACTGTCTGACAGCAGATACCTAAAAATAAATAGGGGAAATGTATGACTTTTGATTGATTTGTTGCTGTTTTGTACACATTGTGGTATTAATTATAATTCAATTCAATAATTTTTTTTTTTTGACCACAATATTATATTTGCTGAAAGTTGCACTTTTGATTACTTTTTCAAAAGGGTGGGGGTTAGTTGTGGTGGTAGTTTGGGGTTTTGAGGAGTTCACCAGACCAGACTGCATATTTCGTCTTTTCCTGTATAAATTTTCATTAAAAAGCTTACGTGTTCTTGCGTGTTTGGAAATACATTGTGCAGACAGCACGAGGCTCTCCATGATAGGATGTGGGAACCAGGCAAGAGACCTTTGCCTATAAGTGCATGTTTGAGTGTCTGTTTGACAGCAAAGGTCATTGCCTTATGTCAGAGAATCCATATAAATCCAGTGGCCCATCCTTTGCCGTTTTTTTTTCCTTCTTTTTTTCTTTTCATGTTGTTTTATTTCTCTTTAGCCACTAAAGGAAACCATTGAAAAGCTGCTTGTGTAGATATCCCAGCTCTCTGCACATGGAACAGTAGGCTCACTTCCAACATACACAATGGGCAATCACCACTTAAAACACAGAGCATTTAAAACAAATTTGACATCAGACCATTATGGATGCACTGAGATTGAAAACGGAGGTTTCCTGGCACTTTTAAATTTACTAAGTGGTTGTTTTCATGTAAAAAATCCTTCCTCCTGTCTCCTGAAAAACCTTATGCTGGAAAGAGCAGCTGAGGAACTGTCTGCTGTGGCATTTCCCACAGGCACTGTGTTTGCCATAAAGGAAGTGATACTGGCGTGTGAGGAATAAACTTTCATAGCATCTTGATTTCAATGAAATCAATCATATTCCAAGAGATGATCTGTTCTGTCTGTGGCGTGTGAATCCCATGGCTTCTAATTCCCCTCTAGTATGAAACTAAACGCGGAATACATTGATTTTATTTTCATGTTTAATTTTATTTTTTTGCAAGTATTAATTATTTTTTCATTTTAAGGGTTCAAAATTTGGCTAGTTTACATGGACCTTTGGCAGAATGCAGGATCTGCAAAAGCGGTGAAATAATATCGGTGACTAATGTCAAGAATCCATAAATACATAAACACAGGTATACTTTGTATACTTATCTTCAAAATATTAAATATTTTATTTTTCTTCAAAAATGTTATTAAAATTTGTAAGTTTTAAATTTAAAATTGTTTTAATCAGTTAACATCCATAAATTCTGGCACCTCATTTTTGTAAAGTCTTTCTGTCATTTGTTACAGCAAAAAACTCTCATTTGTTACAGCTGTCGCAACTTTCCTGTGATCAGTTCCTGTTTTGGCTTTCTTGGTTCACATTAGATCATTTGCTTCCATAGTATTCATTCTTTGACTGTTTTCTTAGTTTCTGATTAGTTTCACCTGTGTTTCTTTTGTATTTATACTCTGTTTACTTAGTTTGGTTGTCATTTCTCAGCTCTGTGTGATTTGGTTGTGTCCCTGTGGTTTTAAATATTGTTTGGATATTTTGGATAAATAAGAGTTAATGTTTAATAAATTTTTTTCTAGATAATGTTTTAAATTTGCATCATATTTTCTTTTATGTACTAACAAACAAACAAACAAACAAACAAACAAATAAATAAACATCTGAAAAATTAATAAAGCTCACAATAAAGCTAGACAGTATGTGTTCTGCACATCAAGACTCTGCTATCAAACAAAAGTAGTATTTAATTGTTTCTTTTATTTCATTCTATCGGGAGTGTATTTGCTTTCATTTAAACTGAAGAACTGATATAAAATGTACTTTAAATACAATGACATTTCGGGGTTGTTTTATGTATAGTAGTACTACTGCGGCAACTATAGTAAATGTTTGTCAGAATAGTGGCATTAGGTGCAGACATTTTTTCTTTCTTTCTTTCTTTCTTTTTTCTTTTTTTTTTTTTTTTGGAAATTCTTACCAGAGGAAAACAAAAGGATGTCAAAGAGTTGAAATCTGACATGCTCAACATCCATCCACCCATTTTCCAAACTGCTTTTCCAAAAATCCACGTCAACACATCAAGAACATGCAAACAGGCCTTTTTGCCGAGCCAAGACTCAAACCACAGGCTTGCTTGTAGTGAGACAGCAGCGTTACCTACTGAAACACCACACTGCCTTGCTCAGTGTATTATGTATTATGTTAAAAAATAATAATAATTCTGTCAGCGCCGATAGCCTTGTGGGCGGTGTGCTGACATACAGCACTGTTGTGCTATAGGTGTCCTAAATTCCTAATCCTGACTCGAGAACCTATTCCAATCTCTTTCCCACTTTGCTATCTGTCCTATCCTAATAAAGGCAAAAATTATGAAGTTGTTTTTCAACTGTGCATTTTTAGTTTGTATTTCAGTTCTTTTCTCCTCTTTCCCTACTTCCTTGATTGTTTTCAGGTGTCTTGTTAGTCTGTTACCCTTGTGTATTTAAGCCCTTGTGTTCCCAGTGTTTGCTGATTTGGTCTTGTCATGGAGTTTTTGAGTTGGTTGTTCTCACTTGTTTTATTGCACTCAGTTTTCCTTCGATATTTTTGATATTTTGTTTAATAAAAGTTAATCTGCATTTAGATTTTGCTCTTCCTCATCTCTAAATTCACCCAAACATTACAGTAGTTCTTTGAAAAATGTTTAGCGGTAACACCTCTCTCAGTGTGATCGAGTCAGAGTGCAGAGCCCCCGTGCCAAACACAATAAAATGTATGACATGGGAACATCACATCTGTCTGGTTCTCCAATACCGGACACCATGAGTCAAGTCTGGGATGGGTGGTCTGAAGTGCACAGAGCCTGAATGTGTTTGTGTGTATGTGTACAACAATGGAAAGTGTGCAGGGGGTTTCTCTGGTTTCCTCATCGAATATACAGTAGCTTTTTTTTTTTTTTTTTCCTTGCATCCTGTTTTATCTTTCTCTTCTCTTTCAAAGTCTTGCCCTCTAAAAAATCACACATTAAAAGCTGAAAAAACAATGATCTTGTGTCACTTTCCCAAACTACTGGCATTCTCTTCAGCTGACACCCAAAACAGAATAAGGAAAAAGTGTTTTCAGAATCCAGACAGGCCTATAACACTTAGAGCTGAGCGTATATGTTTACTATTATCATATTTTTCTTTTGAGACTGTGTTTTTACTTGAAGTAAAACCAAAGCATGGACAAGCCCAGTTTTTTTGTTTTTTTTGGTGTTTCTTTTAAAGTTTTAGGTTTTCTTCCGTGATATGTGGGCATCAATTATGTTCTCAAAACCAAGTCCAAACTTAAATTGATTCCAGAGACAACCTTAACATTATGTTATGAAGATACATTTCAAAGTGACTTTTCATTTGTTGCACAGTGACGAGAATAGGTTCTCATATGATGCCTAATTTAATTTTTGTTCAGAATTTTTTTTTTTTTTTTTTTGCATATTTTCATGGTTTTACATACACCAGTTCTCAGCATTACTTACACTACATGGCAGTGACATGTGGTGGTCTTCTGAAATGAGAAGGCAAAGTCCCTTCCCTTTTTTAGGGGTCCAAGAACATGAGGGTTTTCTTCTTATTTACCTTATTCTTTTTCTACCCTAAAACTGTCTGAAAACTGAACATCAGAGACCGCAGAGATACCAAACTTGGTGGAATTCTGGTTGCTGGTTTGCTGGGGCCCAGCATGGGAGGCTGGTTTATGGTATTCTGGTCTCCAACACGGTGTGCTGGTTTTGCTGGTCCCCAGTCTCTTCCCCAGATGTGCTGATGGACAAGCATAAGTTATGTTTTGCACGCTGGGACCAGCTTTGAATGCTGTTGTGCTGGTGGATCTTTTGATTGTTGGTATGATTCCAGCAAAACCACAACAAAACTCATGTATGCTTAGTGTGTGTTCATAGATAATAAAGACCAATTAATAATTATAAATGATTTAAAAGTTATATAAGAAAACCACATGATGCAGCTTACATGTTTAATGGCACAGCAAAACCCTCAGTTTAAAGACTGCTTAGATTTCATATGGTCCTAATCCACAGAGTAAAAGTACCACTGAAGCAGTGTTGCAATTAGTGAAATAAAGTAGATTCACTTTACAAGACTGACCATTAGTGATGATGCAGTTAACAAACATCACTTAAGATAAGAGGGAAAACAAGAACAGAAAAAAAGAGAAGAGATTAGCAGACAGCACAGCTACAAATGACTCACAGCCACACAGCCCTAGATGAAATCAACTGCAGATGGGACTTGTGCTGGCAAAATGAGTCAGAATGTGCACAGGCAAAAAACAAACAAACAAACAAACAAACCTATAGGCAAAAAAAAAAAAGTGAAAAATGTTCAGTTTGGTTGAATTTGATGTTTTCTCAAAAAATGAGTTCATTAAACCCTCATCTAGTGATCTCAATGCTCCAAATAGTAACTAAACATTAATAAAAGTATCTTTATTTGTATGTTTGCTTCTCACGCTGACTGAAATCTGAAGTACCCGCATAAAGATGACACCGTCGGTGCTCTATCCCCATTCACATTGGCTATACACAGATTTACAGTAGGCTAATATATTTAAGTATTCACACAAACATAATCTGTTATATCTTAAGTGAACGTTTGGGAAACTGTCGGGTAAAAACATTGGATGTGTAACATTATATTAGATCCATGCATTACACTATGTCTTAATATACAAACCCGATTCCAAAAAAGTTGGGACACTGTACAAATTGTGAGTAAAAAAGGAATGGATTAATTTACAAATCTCATAAACTTATATTTTATTCACAATAGAATATAGATAACATATCAAATGTTGAAAGTGAGACATTTTGAAATGTCATGCGAAAAGTAGTTGAGCAATATCAGAAAGGAGTTTCTCAGAGAAAATTGCAAAGAGTTTGAAGTTATCATCATCTACAGTGCATAATATCATCCAAAGATTCAGAGAATCTGGAACAATCTCTGTGCGTAAGGGTCAAGGCTGGAAAACCATACTGGATGCCTGTGATCTTCGGGCCCTTAGACGGCACTGCATCATATACAGGAATGCTACTGTAATGGAAATCACAAAATGGGCTCAGGAATACTTCCAGAAAACATTGTCGGTGAACACAATCCAGCGTGCCATTCACCGTTGCCGGCTAAAACTCTATAGGTCAAAAAAGAAGCCATATCTAAACATGATCCAGAAGCGCAGGTGTTTTCTCTGCGCCAAGGCTCATTTAAAATGGACTGTGGCAAAGTGGAAAACTGTTCTGTGGTCAGACAAATCAAAATTTGAAGTTCTTCTTGGAAAACTGGGACGCCATGTCATCCGGACTAAAGAGGATAAGGACATCCCAAGTTGTTATCAGCACTCAGTTCAGAAGCCTGCATCTCTGATGGTATGGGGTTGCATGAGTGCATGTGGCATGAGCAGCTTACACATCTGGAAAGGGACCATCAATGCTGAAAGGTATATCCAAGTTCTAGAACAACATATGCTCCCATCCAGACGTCGTCTCTTTCAGGGAAGACCTTGCATTTTCCAACACGACAATGCCAGACCACATACTGCATCAATTACAACATCATGGCTGCGTAGAAGAAGGATCCAGGTACTGAAATGGCCAGCCTACAGTCCAGATCTTTCACCCATAGAAAACATTTGGCACATCATAAAGAGGAAGATGCGACAAAGAAAACCTAAGACAGTTGAGCAACATTGTATTGGACAAGAATGGGACAACATTCCTATTCCTAAACTTGAGCAACTTGTCTCCTCAATCCCCAGACGTTTGCAGACTGTTATAAAAAGAAGAGGGGATGCCACACAGTGGTAAACATGGCCTTGTCCCAACTTTTTTGTGTTGATGCCATGAAATTTAAAATCATAAAATCTTATTTTTCCCTTAAAATTATACATTTTCTCAGTTTAAACATTTGATATGTCATCTATGTTGTATTCTGAACAAAATATTGAAATTTGAAACTTCCACATCATTGCATTCTGTTTTTATTCACAATTTGTACAGTGGCCCAACTTTTTTGGAATCGGGTTTGTATTTTGTTTGAAGTCACCATTATGGTGATTTGGGCACTAGGCCCTTGACTTTGTTTGAAATAATTCTACTTCAACAGTTGGTGAAAGTGCATGCTATTGTCTACAATATTTCATGCTCCTGACTGCAATGACATGCTTTTTATTATGTACACTTTTTGGAATCAGTGACTGACCGCTGGATTTTGACACATGAGTTCTCAAATTAGCATTAATCTTTTAAAACATCAATTTTACATTTTGGACTTTCATTATCAAGACCTCTTTATCAGCAATAACACTTCTCATAACAACCCTGTTATTGAACAAACTGTTTATGATTATGCTGTAATTTGGGATTTTTCTTTGTTTTCATATCACTGAATGTTTTATTCTTGCAATGTACACAACCCTGCAAGACCAGCTTCACCAGCTCCATTATGCTGGTCCACCAGCTAGACCAGCACTATACTATCACTAACCAGCATAAACAAGCCTGGACAGGCATGGAATTCATGATGGTTTAAGATGAATTTTTGAGCAGGGGAGTCTATAATATCTTATCTTTTCAGATAATTGTTGGCCCTTTTTGTAAGTATGACTGTATCCTGTCCAATTTCTCCCGGCACCTGCCATAGTCTTCATTAAATTGAGGAGAAATTCCGTCATCTCCCATGCACAAGTTCAGGCCTTACATTTGTTCAGACATGGTCTCAATTAATCTCTAGTACATCAGGCAAGGCAGTGATAGAGTCACAATTTGCCTCAAGCACATCTGGTACTGATAATTTTGGACTAGAGAAGGGATTATCAGGTTGCACTATAGTAGTTGCTGAGCTTGAGCACTCAAAGCAGGAAGCAAGGTCCTCAACCTGTTAGGTTAGGGCAGGAACTTTAGAAGCTACATCCTGTCTAGTATGCTTTGGCTAAGGATTACTGGTTGAAGCACTTAAAAAAACTGTCAACAAGCCTTGCATTATCTGAGAGGATAAAGCAGTTAATGCAGCCTTCTGGCCACTTATAGCTCTACCAGTGTTTGTTGTTGGTTCACTCAACACTGCCACTGTCAGAAAGATAAATTTTGCTTTACTGCATGCTGAGGAAAGGGGCATTGTGGCTTTAGCCATCCAGTTCTTTAAGCATCTGGATCTTCACCATCACACTAGAGCAGGCATAGACAAGTTCGGTCCTAGAGAGCCTCTGTCCTGCAGAGTTTAGCTCCAACCCCAATCAAACACATTTGAACAAGCTAAGCAATATCTTCATGATTACTAAGGCTATAAGCAGGTGAGGGTTTTTTTCAGGGTTGGAGCTGAACTCTGCAGGACCACGGCTCTCTAGGACCAAACTTGCCTACCCCTGCACTAGAGGAATGCTGTCCTGGAGTAAGCCTTTTACTGCTTCCATCTTTGCCTGATGTTCAGGGTGATTCTGAGCCCACGCAGCTCAGACAGATTTGCCTAATCACAGTTAAAAGAGAATCTCACATCGCTGAAAGACTGTATCTGTACTGTGCTGGCCATGTCCAGTAAAAGCCAGAGCTACCAGCAAGCTGCCCACCAGCTGTCTTCTTCCAGTCATGCTGCAGTAAGGCAACACCATACTGTATATTACACCACTGGGAACATAGGCAGAGTTTGGGGTGGGGTTTGGCTCTCCCCGAGATGAGAGCCAATTAGACGAGAGCCAATCATGATTTTGTCTGGGCTATCAATAAAATATAAGAATTAAAATAATTATATTTTCTAATTTTATTTGTATGATCTTGCTATTTTAGTGGATAGAATAAGTACGTTTTGGGCTAAGTTATTTTCATTTATATTTAAGCCCCATATCCTCGCGAGTCGCGACTCTCTTTTCCTTATTTTCTTGCTTTAGCAAGTTAACTGAATAATTGAAATTTGTCTCTTTTTTAAATAAAAGTGCTAGATACTATTGTAAAAATGTGGTGGACTGATCAGTGCTGGATGAATTGGACAGGCGATTTTCACATGAAGCGATGGCCTTGAGTTTGGCTTGTGATGCAGTATTCAGTTGTGACTAAAACACCATCAGTCCTCTACTAAGCATGTACGCAAGCCTTCACCCTCAGCTTGTGACGGCTGAAATGGATCTTGTGAAATGTGCGAGCGCATCAATCACTCTTGAGAAACTTAAAGAGTACAGAAGGACAAATATCCAAACTTTCTCAGACTACTGCAGCCTGCACTCACACTGCGCTGCCCGTTATGAGGAGTTATGAGGAGAATAAGAAACTGGCTCCAAACTTCACACTGGGAATCATCTAGATCAGGGGTGTCAAACTCAATTCCTGGAGGGGCACAGCCCTGCAGAGTTTAGCTCCAACCCCAATTAAACACACTCGATCCAGCTAATCATGTCCTTCAGGATTATTTGAAAAATACATGGTTTGTGTGTTGGAGCAGTGTTGGATCTAAACTCTGCAGGGCTGCGGCCATCCAGGAATTGAGTTTGACACCCCTGATCTAGATGAACTGACCTTTTTTGTTTTAAATTCCTCCATGGCTCCCTATTGTTTTAGGCCATCCCTGGTAATCTGAGCATACTTCCCATATTAATTGCACAGAGAATACTGTTTTGTTTTGGAGTATCTCTTTTAATGGCCTGGTCTGAGTTGGCTTGTTGTTTTGCGAGCACTGTTGTTCTGGACTAAGGAAGAAAAACTGTAGCACAGCCCCCTGGACTTAGAGCTACTGATGGCACCTGTCTCCTCTTCAGTGCCAGTCAGGATCTCTGAGGCAAATTACATTTGGATTACACTCAAAGCAGGATCTTTAACTATACCCACTATGTCCTGCCAGCTACTACTTTTACTACTACTTTTAACCTCTGCATGCAGCCATCAGCAAAATGGCTCTGTGCTTATAAAGTCTGCTAAGCCAAGTTTATGAAAGGAAATTAGTTCATTTCACTCAAATAGCCTATTACTGAAAGTTCATTGCACTTAATAGAAAAAAAGTTATGTGAACTTTTGATAGTTATTGATTATATTAAACAGAACTCAGAACCAGATTTCTAGTTCCCAGCATGCTTTGCTTCAGCTTCTCTAAGGAGGAAAAAAGCTTAAAATAAATGTCATATTATGTGTTTTTGTGCAAGGTTAATATTCTCATATTCTGTTGAGATGGAGACTGAGAGCTCCATCTCCAAGCACTCCTCTCGCGATTATAAGCATATGAGGAGTTACTCGAGAGTGTGGCGAGTTGTGCGCCCCTCGTAAAGACTGGGGAGCAGCTCGTAGCACTTAACTTAACAGCCAGAGAGACCTAAGAATGGTCATTACGACCAAAGAGAGGTCCTGAGGCTGTGCCCAGGACAAAGGGTGGGTCCCCACGGGGAGGGCCATGGAAAATTCCAACAGAGGAATTAGGGGCTCCTTCCAGGCACCCTTAGGGGATCGATGTACAACCTCCACCGCCACCGGTGTTTCGGGGACCAGCGGTCTCCAGTGAAATGTTACATGTTCAGTTGAGCCTGCCATGTTTCAGGACACTAAACATTTAACATTCCCCCCAGCAAAACGAAGTGTCACAATTAGTGTCCCCTTCAGAAAATTGCCAGTGTGGAAGCTACTGCCAAATAATCTCTTCTTGGGTAACAAGGACTGTAGAAAGGGCTACAGGATGCGGTTTGTGTATCGTCCTCTGCAATTCAATGGCATGATCTCCACTACCGTGAAACCGAAACATATTTGTTGACACAGGAATTGCACATTTTGCTGGACAAGGAGGTCATAGAACATCTTCCCCTTCCAGACAGAGAGTCAGGCTGCTGTAGCCATTTTTTTCTGGTTCCCAAAAATGATGGGGGTTGGGTCCAATTTTAGATCTTTAGGGACTGAACCGCTTTCTAAATGCTGACAATCAATGATTGTTCTTTCAGATCCAATCAGGGGATTGGTTGGTGAGAATTGATGCATACTTTCATCTAGAGGCTGTGGTAGTCACTTACATAAGCCACCTGGGCAGACTACATTTGCGCCTGAACAGCATATCGCATCATCACCTTCTCCATACATGCTACAAACTCCCTTCCATCATGGAAATTTACATTCTGGGGCATATGAATGTGGGACCAGATTTGTTGTCCAGACAAGCTGGGAAACACAGCGAATGGAAACTCCACCCCAAGGTAGTCAGACAAATTTTCAAAGTGTAGGTGGACTTCTTTGCTTTACAGGAAACAGCACAATGTCCCCTCTACTTCTCTCTGACTTCTCCAGCTCCCATAGATCTGGACACAATGGCCTATATGTGGCCCAGACTGCGTATTTACACATTTCCTCCGATCACTCCACTCCCGGGAGTCCTGGCCTAGATCCGTCAACAAGGGTCTTGCCTCTTACTAATAGGCCCCGTTGGCCGACCAGAGTATGGTTCTCAGATCTAATAACCCTCCTCGATGGCTCTCCATGGGTGATTCCAGTCAGGAGATATCATGTATCTCAGGCTCAGGGGAGTTTGTAATTCCTGGCCCAAGCTCTGGAACCTTCATTTCTGGCCCCTGAGGGGGACCAACGAGAGATGCTGGGCTTCAAGCCGGTGTAGTACAGACTATTCTGAGTGCTACAGTAGGTCTCAGTAGAAGAAATTATGCCCTCAGATGGTGCTTTTTTCGAAAAGTTGATGTATGACACACCATGCACACCCAATTCACTGCCAGGTTGTTTCAGTGCTGGAGATCCTGCAAGAAAAATTTTCCTCAGACACATGTCCTACATTCAAAGTCTATGTGGCCACCGGTTCAGCCTGCCACGCTCTAATTGACAGGGTTTATGTGGGAAAGCACCCTCTTATTGCTTGTTTCATCTGTCACCATGCAGACCCAGTTCATTGCCAGGTTGTTTCAGTGCTGGAGTTCCTGCAAAAAAAAAAAAAACTGTCCTCAAGTACATGTCCTGGTATTTCCAGAATCTATGTGGCCGCCAGTTCGGCCTGCCATGCTCTGATTGATGGGGTTTCTGTGGGAAAGCACCTTCTAGACGCCCGCTACATTTGTGGAGCTCAGCGGTTGAGGCCGCCCACCAGAGCAACAGTCCCTTTGTGGGCCTTAGTGCTCGAATGGTCTGGTTGGGACTCCGTGTCCTTCTTGGATGTCCATGCTACTCTGGGCTTGCATGTCCTTGAGTCAACATCCCAAAGTCATGTCTGAGACCTCTTCAGTGTTTGTGCACACAAACTACACAACTCTGGGGGGGGGTCCAGATACTTCCAGTGCGGTGGCATTGGTATTCTTGTTCCCATTAACGTTATCGAAACGCACCATCGAGAGTAGCTTTTGGTAACTTTTTATTTGTCTCGGGTGACTGTAACCCTATTCCATGAAAAAGCGGGAATGAGATGCTGCGCCTCAATGCCGCACTGTAGGCGTGCCTGGACGTCTCTTCAGACAATAGTGTAACCTGAAGATGTGTCCATTTCACATCTATTTATAACCCTCAGGTGCACGTAATCAAACGACATCACCTGCAGAGGTTATTTAAGCCAATTCTTGGTGTGTTTGACACACGTACTTCATAAACCTGTCGAACAAAGAATGTTCTCATTAGCATTATTGAAATGCAGCATCTCGTTCCCGCATTTCAGGGAACAGCGTTACAGTCAAGTAACCTGAGACATTTGGGGGTTACCATTGTGCTAAAGAGTAGAGCCAATGGTTAAGTCAAGGATGGACCAAAGTAGTAAATAATAGTCAGTAATAGTCTTTTCTTGTATTAGCACTTGAACTAGCAGACAGAAATAAATTGGCCTGCTAGGTGGGTAGCTAGTAATACCTGTAAAAGAGAAGAGTCTGTGTTAATAATTTAAGCAATTTTTATCATTACAGTTAAGTTCCAGTAACATAAAATTGTTGAGTGGAGATTAATTTTGTTTTAGGAAATATTCCTTTAATGAACTCAAATGAAATAAGTTCACAGTACTGATAACTAAATATTTTTGATCAAAATTTTACGATATGCATTTAAATATCATCCTACTAAGGCATTATTAAGAGATATAGGGTGATCAAAATTCAGAATTATATCTTATTTTTGTCCATATAAGTAAATTAGCAACTGCAAAAAACTGCATATTTTGCTAATTTTGGGACTCTTTGTAAAACTGAGTTGTTGTTTTTTTCTTCTCATTGAGTTCTATATCCTCCTATATCATACCATATAAACCATAAAAGCCTGATGTATTAAATATGGACAGACAGACAGACAGATAGATATTATTTCATCTGGCTTTACAGGGTTAAATAGTAATGTTTATTGCATTTTATTTCCAACCACTACACACACATACACACATTTATTTATCATTGTAATGTTTTATACCATAGTAAGAAATTTGAGCAGTTATATGGTATTTTGGTATAAACTATGGTTACCATGGCATATTTTTTAAAATACAATCAAACCTGTTTTGGTACACCCCTCTCAAGGGATATTTTTTTCTTACATAGTACAGTCCGACTTGCCTTGGGCGGGCTGCAGCTCACTAAGATTACTTATTCTCTAGCTTTGTGTATTCATTTGTGTTTTAGAACAGCAAATGAACAAAAAGTTCTGCAAAGCCTTCTCAAATGTTAAAGCTGGGACCAAGACGCCTTTCATGTATCCTGCACTTGTTCAAATATCAGAATAAGCTAAAAAAAACAAACCTGTCAAAAGCCCTGGACGGTTGCCATGATATACAGTTGAGATAAGTTCCTCTTTCCCCCTGATGTAATAAGCATTCAGCTGACCTACAGACACACTGTAGGTTAACTTCTCTTCAACCTTGCCAGTGTTTCTTCAACCACACCTATCATTTGCCATGGCACAAATCACAAAGGATAAACTCCTGTCTTTTTTTTAGAGGTAATCATTCATTGGAGTTACTTATCAGTAATTGCAATGATGTACTCTCACCAAGCACTTTGTTTTGCTATTTCACAGGGAGGAAATGACTTCATGCGTGTTGTTACCAAAAGAACATTAACAATTATTTAGCAGCAAATTAGCTAGAAACTGTGGGGTAGAAGGAGGTAAAGAAAAAGGGTGTATCATATTTAAGAGCTAAAGTAAACAATTTAAAAGTGAAATCATTTCCTATAGCATGCTCCATCTTATGCTACCCTAAATGTATAAAAATAAGCTATAGAAGGCTGTTGATCATTTCTTAGAATAATGAAATTTTTATGCTGCCACCCTCATATACCATCATATTGTTTGTTCATTAAATTCTTTAATACGCTAGGTAGGTCATAGTTTAATTCACCTTATTTCAATTTTTAGAAAATCATAGAAAATCTTCTCTAGTTAAATGTTTCTTTTATATTTGATTTGATTATATTGGGTTTCTAAGGTGATCTTGATATCACCTAGTTAAGCTTGCACTGTTTTGACTGCCAGCAGTGAAGTTCACAAATAGCAGTAAAGTCAACAAGAATTGAAACGGGATATTCACCTAGAAAAAATTGTAGGATCTTGATGTAAGGATTAGAGGTGTTGATTGATTTGACCCAGGTCCCGGCCATGTATACACAATCTGAGGGCAGTCTTCAGCAGGTCCAGAGCTCCTCTCTTCCACTCCATCCACCATATGACTTTGACCTCCTCCCTTGCCCTTTGATCCCCTGCCTTGTGATCAACTTTTCTCTTTGTCCACTCCTGAACAGTCAACCATGGATAAACACCTGTATGAGCATCTGGCAGTTGGCATTATCTATCTACCTTTTCTCCAGTCTGTACGAAGTCCTTCTTCTTGAAGATATATGGCTCTTTGCGGCTCTGCATAGACTTGGGCTGAACGACATAACTATTAAGAAAAGGTACCTCCTCTATCTTTTATGTCTTCAGCTTTTGAGTTTTCTCAGAGTGGAAGATTCTTCACAAAGTTGGATTTACACAATGTGGTGATGGCTAGATGACTAGTTCAGAGCATTTTACATACATACGTAGTGGTTAGAACGTACCAAAATTAGTGTAAAGAAGGAAAACTAGTGACCCAGTATCAGGACATGGTTGCCCAAGGCTCATTGATGAATGTGGGGAATAAAGGCTAGCCTGTCTGGTCCAGTAACACAAAAGAGCTACTCTAGCTCAAATTGTTGAAAAACCTAATGCTGGCCACAACAAAAAAAAGTGTAAATTAAATTATACAGTGCATCGCAGTCTGCTGCACTGTCACAGACCAACAGAGTATTTGTGATGACCCCTGTCTTTTAGATCAGGTACATGATCAGGTACATTAGGGTCATTTACCTGGGAACGAGATTGACAAACATTTGTCTACACCTTGGTGGATGGCCATGGCAGAGGTTGCCTATCAGTTTATGGACACATACTATAGTTTATGGGCACATACAAATAATATTACACATTGTAGTAATATTTCACATTATAAAGAAATAATAAGAAAAACTGTTGCCCATTATGGACTATACAATAATATTAAATAATATTTCACATGACAAAAGTGAAAAGATAATACACATAGGTTCATACACTATTGTACATGGATCAAGACACTGTTATGGATGGTTGTAAATGGTCAGTCACAGAACAAAACATTACATAGGTAGGGGAAAATGATCAGTTAAGTAGTTAATTGTCCAAAATGTGAAAAGCTAGTGGCATGATGGATGACATTCGTCCATATAAATGGGTGATGGAGAATGCCACTATGGTTTCCAGCATATCACCTGGCAGCAAGGTTCATTGATAAAAGTTTTATTCATCATGCTAAATTATTTATTTTCAAGGAAACAAAAGTTTCAAATATGTATTTGTTTGTTTGTTTGTAAAATAAATTGCACCCTGGATATAAAATTGATAATTGTAGATACTGGATTGCACAGTATAATAGACTATAATAACAACTATGATGCACAAACCCTACAGCCAAGCATAAAACATTTTTCTTTTCTTAATGAAATAATTGATCTCCATATAATTTTATTATGTGGTAATCATTTTATAAAATAAAAATATATATGGTAACATGAGGTACACAATTGGGTACATGAATGAAATATCTACATACATCACCACTGTCCTTCAGGACGTGACAGCAGAAGTTTTTAGTCTCTGAGTAGAAATATAAAGGATTTACTGAACAAGAAACTATTCTGAGCCCATCCCACCTGTTACAACGCACTCCAATATGAGAAATATAGTAACAAAAGTGCTTTAAGGAATAGTTCACCCAAACCTTTATCCATCTTCATTCTGCAGAACACTTTTTCAAAAAGAATCCAAACATTTCCATAAATGTTTTGGCCATAAATTGAAAGTCAGTGGTCTCTAATGTTGTGTCTATGAGTCTTTTGTGTTCCACAGAAGTGAGTCAGTCATACGGGTTATAACAGTAAACGATAACACAGTTTTTACTAATTTTATTGATAACATTAATTTACAGAGTTTAAGGTTGTAGACTTAAAAAAAAAAGTTTTAATTTAATAATAACTAAATATGGGAAGATGTGATAAATATTGGGAAATTATATCAAAGTTTGTGATAAATAGCATGACGAATCACTGAAAAAAGGGACATATCTTCCATCAGTAATGTGGTACAGGCCCCCTTCAAAAAGTGCCCCCATATTTTTTATATTCGCATATATTTTGATATTATATCGCTGCTTCATTGCTGACACAATAGAAGAGATCTGTAAGATTTCTTTCATACAGTGGCTTGACTTCTGTCTTATAAAGTGTCCTTACAGTATTAGTGACCACTGCCGGCAGGCAAACCCGTTTGACCAGTTAAATCAACATTGATTAATTTGTAAATTTAGCATCACTAGTCCAGATTCAAACAGCTAATGAAAGACATGCATGACATGACTTTTTAAATATTATTAAGGAAAACTATTTGCAGGTTGGTATGTTTGTTCAGAGGATCTTCAGAGGCAGCAGAACAACCCAAAATGTCATTAAACATCTCACATGTTCAGTGGCAAAGATGACGAAGAGACCAAGTGAATTTTAATTTAGTAAATCATATTTAATTAGATTTCATCTGTTCACAATACCTTTTCCCAAAGATATTCAGGTGTGTTTTATGAAATGATTTTACTCTCTTTTTTCCTCGACAGAAAAGTGCTCCAGGGTCTCTGACCACATAAACACCCTTTCACTGGATGTGGAACAGACTGAGTAAGGTTGAGTAACCTTTTTTCTGAAAGTCAGTTTGAATTTGTGTGCCAGTTCCTTGGGTAAGTTTTCACTGACATACAAGCAATTCTTTGCAGCAATTTGTCAAATTTAGTTTTCTCTTGAAGCCACTTCCAGGCAGGTCAATTGAAGTTCAGTATGCCTCAAACTACCTGTTAATATCATTTATGGTGGAAACAGGAACGTCGAGGTCTCAAGAGATGGAGTTCTGGCCTTGAGATAGCGTGGCTACATCCTTGTGGCTGATCTCCTTAGACATTTCCATGGATTCCATTCTCTATGCTTAGAGTGGTACATCAAAATCATTTTCTCTTTCAGAATGATTCAGTGACTTTTTATGCTATGCAGGCAGAAGTGAGTTCATTTCCAATGTAAAGGTTCTAAGGGGCGCCAGATTCTTGATTTGCTCGCCCAGTCCCCCTGGATCCAGGCCCTGTTTTACAGCAGTGTTAACATTCTCAGTTGAAACAGTAATAATGGCATATTGACAAAGCAGATTTGGTTAATGTTCCAGTATGTATTTGTAAGTGTTTTCTATTTACAATATGTTTTTGCAGCATTGGGTGGTGTAGCCAATCACATATCTGCTGACTTCTTGAACACAATATCTAATCAGAGGGGTTGTTCAGTTAGTTCAGAAACCACTCAAGGTTTTATTCAGTGCTGAGTTGTGCACACTTGTGAATTCTCTCACTATAACAATGTTTTGAGGTAATGGAAATAAGAGATTCATTGTGCAAGTGTAGACTGCTTCATTGATTATAATGCAGGTTAGAGCAAGAGTGATTTCTTCATTCATAATTTAATTAAAACTTCATGCTGCTAAGTGGACCTATACAGTGTTAATTTTGACAGCAATTTTTGATTTAGTTTTAGTTATGGTCTCTGGACTGAAATGGCGTTTAGTTTTAGTCATATTTTTCATCTGAACTGTTTTAATCTTAGACTAGTTTTAGTAAACTAAATAGACTTCTACTGTAGATTTAGTCAACTAAAATCTAATGGGTTTAGTTACAGTGTAATGCATTTATCACTAAAATTTATATGAATGATATTAAAGGGTTACTCCACCCCAAAATGAAAATTTTGTCATTAATCATATTAATCACTCATTAATCAAGTTTGTCTTCAGAATACAATTTAAGATATTTTGGATAAAAACCGGGAGGCTTGAGACTGTCCAATAGACTGCCAAACAAATAACAGTGTCAAGGTCCAGGAAAGTATGAAAAGTATCATCAGAATAGTCCATCTGCCATCAGTGATTCAACCGTAACGTTATGAAGTGACGACAGTACTTTTTGTACACGAAGAAAACAAAAATAATGACTTTATTCAACAATTTGTCTCCTCTGTGTCTCTCCACACCACCGTAGTGCCATTTTGAAAAATATCCACTGAACGCAAACTGCGTACGCTCAAAATAAAATTAATTAATTAATTAAAAAACACTTCTCATATTGAAGCAAGAACATGGTCCTCTTTTTAATGAAATACAGATGGTTATATATTATAACAACTTGCATACAATATCCCTCATTCTTTCAAGCAGACATATTAATTTATATAAATTAAATTTAGATTAATCCTTATTAAGGCTACTAAAGTGATTCATTCAAGAGCGGTGAGTAATTTTCTCTTTTCTTTTTTCGTTCTGACTGGATCTCTTCCCAATAGTCCCTCCCTAACATTTTCATTTTGTTTTAATTTATTTATGAAATTGTTAGTAAATTTTTATCATTTTGTTATTCAAAAAGAGTTTTATTTCATTACCATCTTGCTTTCAATGCCGAAAATTATGACAAATTATTTGTCAACAAAATTAACACTGCCTTGCCACATATACAGTGTATGCTACAAAGTAAAGGATGTAACTGCATTTACTGTAAATACTGAATTCACTCTTGCAATTGCAATGACTGACATATAGTGATAACCATAGCAATGGACAGGACAAAAGTATATACAGTACAGTATGTTAAAATGTTGCGATTGAAATGCAATTTATTCTAAAGCAGGGTTGTCAAACTAAGCTACTGGAGAGCCATATTCCTGCAAAGCTTTGTACCTTCTCCAGTACACCTGTCACATTGTTTGCAAGTAATTCTAAGCAGCTCGATTGGCTCCTTCAGGTGTGTTTAGGTAGAATTGAAGTTAAAGTCTGCAGGACCTTGGCCCTCCAGGAATTGAGTTTGAACCCTTGTTCAACAGCATTTTTGGGTTTGTGGCTTACAAAACTCAGCCATGAACATGACACTATTTGGCTAAGAATCATAGCAAAAATGGCTGAGAAAAGTGAAGTTAGTTATGAGAAATATGACATCATTTATTCGTGCAAACCACTTGATTTTTTACAATAATAAAGTTTAACTAAGCTTTTTGGGGTAACATTAGTCACACATACACACCTCTCTGAGCTAGATAGCCAAGCATCCCTAAAACTGTTCCTCAACCATTTCTGTGTTAGTTATCTGTAATATAACCTGAAGTACTTCTGTGATTTATCAGGCATAGCTGCGTTTACTGTGTCCCATATCACACAGGTATGAATCATCACTCCACACCCTCCCAGCTCAGAGATTTTCATCAGATCGGCAGCGCCATAAAGGAGCTTTTGTTTGTTTCTAATTGAACGATTGGCAGGGGTGCTATTACTTCCTATTGCACACAGGTAGAATGCTTTCACACAGCATACCGTAGAGAGTTCAGTGAAAATAGAGAGCTGGTGCTTGACCTTTCCGGGGATTCTTGCAGCATATCAGCTTCCTTAAAATCCAAACCAAAGCTCAGTAATCGTAACAAAATAAGACAAACCAACAAATAGACCGCTAGGGGCAGAACAGAACAACCCTGCTGAGATTCGCTCAAAATGAAGTATTGAACATTAAGCAATTAAGCAATGGATTAGATCAAGATAATCAATTATTATTATGATTGATTATGATGATTAATTAATGAATATTTTAATCATATAATATATTTTTCGCATTTGGCTCCCAAACTCTGGAATAGCCTTCCTGATAATGTTCGGGGCTCAGACACACTTCCTCTGTTTAAATCTAGATTAAAAACACACCTCTTTGGCCAAGCATTCAAATAATGCATCTCATAATTTTGGACTGCAGTTATATCTGATCAAATGTGCATTATTATTCTTTAACTTGGGTTAAACTAATTAATTTTACTTGGCTGGAACAGCAGCTATGCTAATTATGTCTCTATTTGTTTCTCTGTTTTGCCACGGGATTTACATCCCGTGGTAACTAGGATTTACACAAGCTCCAGTCTGGATCCAGAACACCTGAGAAGAGATGATGCCAAACCCTCAGAGGACCTCAGATGATGCTAACCCAGAGACAACATACAGAACTACCACATTTTGCTCTAAGTTTGATTGCATAATTGCTGTTAATAGTGTTAATCGTCTGTTTGTTTACGTCTTTTATTGATTTTTCTGAACATTTCTGCCGTATGCAAATAAACTGACAGTCACCACTGATAAGCTACTACTAAATATTGTAGAAACTTAATTTTCTGTAAAGTTGCTTTGCAATGATTTGTATCGTAAAAAGCGCTATACAAATAAACTTGAATTGAATTTAATTGAATATAGCATAAATTATAATGACTATAATAATATTAGATTTATTTGGTCCATTTAACTGGGTAATATTACATTTATATTTATTTTATTCTATATATGTGTATATTACATTCAGTGAGGTTCACTAAACATTTGAAAATACTACATTATTTATATAGAACTTCCTTCTTAATCTACAAGAAGATTAAAATGAAAGTGCACGGACACAAACCATATCTTTGGGTCTTTAAGTTGGGCTCTTTTGACTTGGCTCAAAAAGCAGTCACACAACATCCACTGTGAAGACCAAAGTAACACCCTAAATAGACTCATAACATCTTAGCAACTTTATGACTTCAGTCTTGAAATCATTAAAAACACCCTAGCATTTTTTTCCCACACACACTTCTTTAAAGTTCCAGCATATGTTTTACATACTAACTTAAAACATACATGCTCAAATTAAAGTCAGCTTACAGAATAAAATATTTTAAATGTCATCAGTTAAAATAATGGGAGCGATTATATTTATGTAATGCATAAATCTTTGTGATAAATCCACTGGTAGCATGCATGAGTTAACTTCAAGTCTACTTAAAGGACAGTCGGTATATGTCAAGTATAACCAATTAATACCTAAATCAGAAACTACTAGCATAGTAAATACCAAATATACTATATTAATTAGCTACAAGCAGCAAAGTAGCTCTACTGAAGGCAGTAATGTCATTATTCAGCTCAAGTCAATTTAATGTTGATTCAGCTCAGTTCAATCCACATTATTTTGCAACATGGAAGTTAGCTATTTTTGAATGTGCAATACTTCAGGTTCATTGGCCGCTTTAGGTAAATAACTAAATAATAATAAAAAGAAAAGAAAAAACAAATTGCAAATTGACTGGTGAGTGAAAAAGCGATTTTCAACTGTTCACATTATAGTCGCATATTTGCAATACAAAAGTAAAACATGGATATAAACTTCACTACTTTTACACCTAATGGATAGTCTAAAATATAGTCTAATAAACTAAAATTTTAATTTAAGTCTTCACCCCCTTGTTATAAATTAAATTTTTGTTAAAAATTCCAATAATTTGAAAACTCTGGACATTTTTTATTTGGTTTATAATTGATGTCATTGTCACTAAAACTATGATAATTATTCTGAACACATTTAACTTTTGCTTCACAGAGAAAAAATAAATAAATTGCATAGTCCTTAAGGGGGGCATTTTCCCCCACTCTACCCTACACCTACTTTAGTAAGAATACGAGGCTCATGCAGTTGAAACCTCTCTTTAACAAGTTTTAACCTAATCATGTCAAATTTATTTACACTAGTGCTTATATAGGTTAATTAATATGATATGGTATTTACTAAGCTAAAATGACAAAAGTGCATCCAATACCACAACGAAAGGCTAATGGCCAATTTCAAAACAATTGCTAAATTCTCCTAACTGTGTCAAGCAGGGACTTAACCAAGCCTTTGCTTTCCAGATATCAGCAGCCTTTGTGGCCATAAGCTGGCGTGACACCATCTCGTGTCACCTTGCATTCACAATGACACCCAGAGAGATGGTACTGCCAGGGGAGAACCCATTCATCTGATTTGTAAGTATTTAAGCTTAGCCATATTAAGATGATTTGGGTACTTTACACTGCAGCACTGCCATTTGTGTCTAAAGCGGCTCTAATTTGTACTGTGTCACCTGCCAAGAGCTTTCATTTCCACACACCACAAAAAAAAAAAAAAATTCTCTTAATTATGTCATGCATACATTCTGACATCATTGGGATCTTACTATATAATGTGAGAAAAATATCTCAGAGAAAAGATCAGCAGCTTCAAAAAGAGCCCAGCTTAATGCTAATGTGCACATGTTTGTACAGAACCAGATATGTTGTTTCCAGTCTGCTGAAAATTTTGGCTGAGACTGATCACAGAACGAAGAGGGACAAGGTCTGTGGTTCCTTTTTGATTCCAAGGCACATAGTTGACCATGACATGAAAAATGAGGAGTACGACTGGGCTAAGTTATGAAATTACATGAGAGGGTAGACTGTGGTTTAAATACTGTCCAGACACCCCACAGTTTTGAAAGAACATAATAGCAGCGGTTTCGATTTTCTATATGACACTTATTTTGTTTCAGGCACATCAGCATGCATGTCTGGCTGCATATAAGTGTTTAATACGAAACAATACTTTTCTATAGTTTATTGCACTCACACAAGGCTAGTGTTACTCTTAAGGTGCCATTTTCGATGGGTTCTTCTAACTCTGCGTGACTGATTCCACTCCTCTGATCTCAGGCCATGGCTAAGCTTCTCCTTTGTCAACAATGTTACAGTACCACAGTGTCGCAACAAATGAATATCTATAACCTGCTGACAATGTCCAGATCCG
This sequence comes from Cyprinus carpio, assembly GCF_018340385.1. Taxonomy (NCBI): domain Eukaryota; kingdom Metazoa; phylum Chordata; class Actinopteri; order Cypriniformes; family Cyprinidae; genus Cyprinus; species Cyprinus carpio. The sequence goes on along the minus strand of NC_056598.1, from coordinate 3,682,586 downwards.
TCATTCCCCACCACCCCTCCATCTGCCCAATCTTCTATCTCCAGCAAATTCTTAACACAGTCACCAGCGAGCCAATGACAAGCTGGTCACACAAGTATTATGTTTTATGTTTCTCCATTACAGTCTACTGTTTCACATGGAGATTGGGAGCATCGAGGCAAACTGAAGCTCACCAAATAATGGGCCCATTGATTTCCCAGAGGAACAGTTTTAGCTAAGGGAGAGTTTTGCACTGGGCCAGACTCAAAGGGGGCTATTACCTTCTTCTCCAGGGCTGTGATCCATGACTGGAGAGTCTTAGCACAAGGGGAGTGAGGGAAACTGTCCTGGCACCAATTCACCCAAATCCAGGCACCTCTTTGCCATATACACTCCTAGACAAAGACTTTTGTTTTGCTCCTTTTAAATGTTTGATGAGGTGTCTGCACAATTTTTTTTCTTCTGTTACTTAACAATGGTATTGTTAATGGATCAGCTAATGTTTTGCCCCTTTATATTTTGAATAAAGAAGAAGGTGGTACGGTACGAAAAAAGGTCCAGGTACTGCGGAGGCAATTTAGATTCTGCTCTCAAACAGCTCTAAAAGACAAAAGATTCATTATTCAGCTCAGGTCTGTTCTGTTTTTGTTCAGTTCAGATCAATAAATGTGAAGTTCATCAATATTCAGTGGGTTCAGTTCAACTATATGTAGTTCTGCAAAAGGTTGCAATGTTGTTATTCAACTATAGTCAGTTCAGTGTTGATTACTTTCAGTTCAATACCAGTGTTGATGTTGAAAAATGTGATTTAGCTGTAAAGCAGTTCTACAAAAGTGCCAGCTTCCAGCTTGATTCACGTTCAGTTTTGTGCTCATTCGATGCTGTCAGACAGTGCGGTCATATCAATAAATTCATTAAAATTAAGTGTCTTTTAGATCCTAGTCTCGCATAGCATGGCAGCTTTTATTGGCCAAGGCCCGCCCATGAGGCCGTTTGACCGACATGTCAAACAACCAATTACAGTTTGTTTCGTTGATCGTTACGTTTCGAGGCGTGGAAATGTTGCCACAATAACAGACCGGTGTGTAAAACTCTCGGATGTATTTGAAAGATTCTATGCCGCAAACTTTAAATATTTCACATACTTTTGAAACTCCAGTGTTTAGCTGATCCTGATAAGCGCTCATCTTCACAGTTGTAAACACTACGGCTTTCTTCTTTCGTGAGGGGGTTTGGCATTACGGCATCTTTGTTTCCGGTCGGAACGTTAAAGAATGAGTCACGTCTCCCGGAAATCCTGTAGAATTCAACCAATCCGATGACGACTTCAACACTCCTGAAGTGTTTCCACTTTTGTGTCCCATATGCATCAGACGTTTAACCAACGGTCCGTGGGTGTGATGTCTGAGGCTGAGACTATTCAGATCCCAACTAAGCTAGGCAGAAGGCAAGGAACCCAAACTCCATCAGGTGACAGAAGAAAAAAAACCTTGGGAGAAACCAGGCTCAGTCTTGGGACCATTTCTCCTCTGGCCTGACCCGAACTAAATATTCCTTCACAATTTAGCAATAATGACTCCATGAATATCTTCACTGAGAAAATTGAAAGCATCAGAAATACAGTTGTGAATTTACAACCCGATGAACCTTTCACACCTCCGCCAGGTATGAGACATAATCCTCATTATTCCTTTATCATTATTCTTTTGTTTTTATTCAGCCTTTATTCTGGCATTACAAGTTTTACCAAGCCAAATCGCTTCAATCCCAGTATACATTTACCCGCCTATTATCAAAAGTCTTTCTAAAAAAATTAATTTTTGTGAATAATTTTGACAAAATACATCATGAAGCATAATTGCACCTGTTCTGCAGCTGCATTAGAGCTAACATTAGCATCAAGCTACATAAGACAATTTATGACATTAATAGTACACTTTTACTCAAAACTTACTTTAAACCACCATCGAGTGTTTGTAATAACCTCCTTTTGGAGAATTTGGTCATTTAATGTTGTTGAAATATGCTATTTATAGCCTTTTATATCACTGCACAAATTAGCATTTCAGATGTACACATTCTTTATTGCTATGAAAATACCCCAAATCTCAAGAAATCACATACAAACCATATACAGTATTATCGTAACCGTGTGTTTATTATTTGGATATTTCATAAATACAGACATTTCTCTGTTTGTTGTGGTCAGATCTGAATGTGGAAGAGTAGGGTAAATGTATCAAATTTTCATTTTTCGTGAATAATTCCTTAAAGGAAAAATGTTCATATGACAAAGGTTATTCAACCTTTCAAAAATAAATATTCTTCGATGTAGTCTGATAATTTAAAAACTATGTATATTGTGGTCACTCTTTTAAAGAATACCTATCTTTCACTCCATTTTGCACAATGCGAATTTGGAAAGGTTACTGTTACAGCATGAATTTTGGAAAGCAAGGGGGTCAGGGTCATCTATTGTGGAGTTTCCTGTTCCCCAGAGCAAGCATGTATTGAGACGATTCCACAGCATAGTGGTCTATTACAATTTTATAGTAATCGTTTCAGATGTTGTCTTAAAGTTAACAAATTTTCTCTCCAAGGAGTTTGTGTGGTGTGATGGATGTTGTCCAGCTTTTGAATCTGTGTAAATGAATATCATAATTTCCAAAAATTGGATGGGAAAAAATAAATCGGTAATACTTTATTTTGATAGTCAAAATAATACATTCTAAACACAGTAAAAAAACCAGCAACCACAAGACAACTAGAAGACATTATACTAAAAAAAGACTGTCTGCTTAATATCTTCTAAAACTTTATTTTGATGGGTCCACAACATACAACATACTGACTATGAGAAACTTTGCAAGTATATGTCAACTTATTGTACTAACCCTAAACCTAACCTAACAGACTACTCTGAGAGTTAGACATGTAGTTGCAAATTAATAAGAATTAGTTGGCATATATATATATATAGTTAGTAGAATGTCTAATGTGGACTATCAAAATAAAGTGTAACCAAACATATTTATTATTAAGCTTTTTCTACACAGCAAGTGTGAAAAGTCTCAAGCTTAATAACAGGATTAGTTTTGTTGCATCACAAATGCTCACTTGCAGTGTAAACGCAGTGTAAGGATAATGCTGTTTTGTCATCTTCATGAAGTGTCCTTTCCTTTAGTGGCTGTAGCAGCTAGTTAGTGTGCATGTGCTTGGGAGTAGGGAAAACATGCACAACACACTGCAGCTGGCACTGCACCAAAATGCACCTGCACACTGAGTTTAGTGTACAGGCATGTAGTGCTGCTTTCCCGGTCTCTCTAAATCTCTCTGCACCACTCTCTCTTTCTCTCCTTCTCACATTCTTTTTTTCAACCTCTTTCACACCCTTGTTCGCACTTTCACTCCGAAGTATCACTCCCTCACCCCTTGTCTAGACTTGCTGCACCTGTGGTACATTAATCTGCAATAGTCCTTGGCTGGATAACAACTCCTTAACATGACAACATGGACCAGCGACTTCACCACACCTTACCTTCTCCCTGCAGAGAAAAAAAAAAAAGAGCGAGAGAGCTTGACCAAGCTTGGCTTCTATTTAGCAAGATTTCAAAATGCACTGGAGGCAGTACTATGCAACTCAGCTAAAAAGACCTCTAAAGATGGTCACCAGTATATGTTTTTTTTAATGCTGGTCCACATCGTGCGATACTAGTGTCCCTACCAGGCTTCTTAACTGGCATTAACAGGTGAGACCTAATGCCAGTCAATCTAAATTTGTAATTAAAAAGCAGTTTTCTAGGTTGAGGGATATGTCATGCAACAAACACATGTTGGCATCTGCCTAATTTGGCTAGATTTCATTCAGTGACAAATGAATTTGTGCCAAATATTGCATAACCTTGTCGCCAACAAGAAAAGTCACTGCAGGTGTGTGTGTGTGTGTGTGTGTGTGTGTGTGTGTGTGTGTGTGTGTGTGTGTGAGTTTTAAGCTAATTTTCCTAACCAGCTATGCTCGATAATATGGGTACATTATTATTATTATGTTTTCCCCCTTTTGCTGCTGTCTGCTACCCTTTAAGAACAGATACACTTATGCATTGTGAACCACCAGTCAAGAACCACTGCTATAGACTACAGCTGCTATACTGTAGCTACAGGTGTGTCCAATGGGTTCCTCGGATGCACTCAAACACCTTTGTGTTCTTGTGCTTTCTGGAGCTCTGCCACATTCACAGCCTGGTTCTCACGTCTCCTGTCATGCATCTTTACTGATAGAACTGGGCTTGCTTGCCTTATTTACGTCAGTGTTACATATATTTAAACCAAGCAGCACCCTTCACTGCATTTCTGTGAGGCCATAACATTCCCGTATTTACTCCCAGGGCAGGGACTCATTTACAAGGACCCTATTTACTATATACATTAATTGGGCTTGAAGAATGTTGATTATGGGACATGTTCAGTTTAATCTAGTTGTTAATAACAGCTGCTTTTTGCTTTGAAATTATATGAAAGAACCCCTTGGGTAAATCATGGAAAGATTTCCAAAGTGTTGTGGCTCTGAGTCAGGCGGTGTGCGTAGCTGGAATCAATCATGTTTTTTTCTTTTTTCTTTTTTTTTACTACATAATATCCCTGCTGAAAAGACTATCATGGCTGGTCACCAGCAAATGCTGTACAGAACATCACTGCTGAAAACACTTGTTTAGACTAACATGAATTTCCATGTAGGTCAAGGCTGGTTTATGGTCTCTAGTTTTCATAACATTCTCAACCCATTATACTTCTGTAATGTTATGTATCTGTGAGTGTGGCTGGATATTCAACAAGAAAACTAAATCTAAGGTAGGATTTGGTCAATTGAGAGTTTTAAGTCGCTTTTGAATAAAAGCATCCGTTAAAAATGAATAAATGTAAATGTCTTGTGTTGCAAACTGCTCCAAACGGCTTTCATGTTCTGTCTCCCCCAGCGCACATTCACACCTCTCTGGGTGGAATATGCCTGTAATTATAATTCTTTGTGTTTATTATATTTAATAACGCCTTTCTATTTACAGCTGTAATCCCTAATTTCTATGATAAAACTTCTCACTTTATCTTCTTTGCCTTTGTATCAAATGTCCTTCCATTCCAATGATCTTACATGGATTTACTTTTAAAAATGAATCATAAAACATAATTGCAACAGGTGCATAAGGGCTAGTTAGCATTTTATCTTAGCATAGCACCAAAGCATGTCACTTTCTCAAATTAGTACCATGTTTTTTCTCCAAATTTACTATAACCAGTATCCAGAGTGGTTCTTTAATGGAGATTTCTCTATCATTATCTTCCCAAAAGCAGTCAGCAGTCTTGAAAAATGCATGTTAGATCAGACTTGTTCTAAATGACCTACATCTATTTTAGACTTTCCAGATTTTATGAGGTATTCTCCATTAAATTATATATATATATATATATATATATATATATATATATATATATATATATATATATATATATATATATATATATATATATATATATATATATATACACATATATTAATTTATATATATATATAAACTATGAATAAAGCATTTTTTTGCAGTTTTCATTCAAACTTTTAGACAATTACATGTTTTATATGGCAGTTTTATATGGCAATGTGCTTCAAAGTCAGAAAAAAATGAGCATGATATTTGGTTTATTTCCTCTGTAAATTTCTGTCTACTGTTAGAGTGAACATCTGTATACTAAATGCACATGGGATTCATCCAAGATACTTCTAGTGCATCTGTTGACTTCATCTTATGTGTGGATTAGTTTTATTTGAAAAACAGAAGCATGTTGAATGGACTCTGGAGTGAATCTTAAGTAATAAATAACGTAACATGCAGCCAAAGAAAAGCACACAAAACACATTATTCACCCCGTTTGCATCTGCAGAGTGTCCATTCAACATTTATAGAACATCTGAAGAATGTTTTGAGGTGTTGTATAAGTTGAATAATTGACTCTGCATTACCACCTCGATTGTGCATTATTTTTCAATAATTTAATGGTTCCTATATATCAGTATTCTCTACTGTAATAAAGGCTATGTAAATTAGCATTGTGTTATAAATGTACCTTACTTACATGAAAATAAACAAGATGGCTTGATGAACACAGATAAACCACAATATTGCAATGGCTGCTAAATACTTAAATTAATTGAATGAAATTATAATTACAAAATGGCAGTGTATGTTTGTAATAAACAGAAAAATATTGTGCATTGGTGTGGACACTAACATTACTACCTTTATCTTTATACTTATCGTTCACCCGAAAAAGAAAAATTGTTATTAATTAACTCATCCTCAGGCCAGCTAAGATTTACAGTACAGTAGATGACTTTTTCAAAAGAATAAATACGATTTTTAGCTGAAACTATGGTCTTTTGTGAATCACAATAACTCATTTGAGAGTCAAAAAATCATATAAAGGCAACACAAAATTAATATCTGTGGCCAGTGTTGGGGGTAGTAATGCATTACAAATAAATCAGGTTACTTTTTACAAGCAACTGGAACGCATTACTTTTTAAGTTACTTTTTCAAATATGTAACACCAGTTACTTTGTTTTCCCATTTATTGACAGCTCTCCTGTGGTGTGCACGGTGTAAACATGATGTTACTGTAGCTCTTGACTAAATGTGAACATGCATTTACTCATCTCACTTGGACAAAACACATTCAGTATTCCTCAAAATAAATAAAAACAGTTAAATGCAAACTCAGAATATGACGCAAACCTAAAATAATTAAATATGTTAAATAACACACACATCCTTTATTTGTTTAAACAATGTATTTGCTGCTGACCTTCAATGATCCAATTCAACCATACTAATATGCAAAAAAAAATTACTCTAGATAAACAGCATTTGTTTCTTTCTTTTTTATTATTATTGATGAAGAGTGTTGGACTTTCTTCTCTTGCATCCTATTCTTCATGCAATCCAGAAAGGCATGACAGCTGAAAGGTTTGTTTGAACTGTGCCCTCTACTGTACAGATGTGAATTTATATTTCCTTCAACTGGAGGATTATTCTTTTCACTTTTGGTGTAAAAGGGCTTTTACTTTTGCCAAAAATAGAACTTTTTTATCTTAAAAAACAAACAAACAAGCAAGCCCAAATAAGAAGAGAAAAAGTAATGCAAAAGTAACGTAATGTGTTACTTTCCATGAAAAGTAACTAAGTTACTTTTTTGGGGCGCAACACAATATTGTAATGCATTGCATTAGTTAATTTAAAATGAACTTTTCCTAACACTGCCTGTGGCTCCTGACAGTGAAACCACTGTTATGTCTGAAAGGTTGAAAAGTTGTGAGTTGTGATAATTACACAATCAACGACCTTTATACAGTGCGTGCCATTGTAAAGAATGTAAGTCTGTCCCTCACAGCCTTGTTTTCATCTGCGTTAAATTCAATATGTCGTCTAACCTAATTAATGTTTATTAGTTCCATTTCTAACCATTACAGTTTCTTAGATGCATGCTTTTTGCTACAGAACAGACATGCCATCATGTTCCCACAGCCATTGCCCTGCAACTGACACTTTCACACATTGGGACCTGAGTTTGGGTGGTTTGGGACCCATGCCAATGCCTTCATTCTAGCAAATTCAAAGGATTAACAAGTTTCTCCTGATCTAAAGAAGGCAGATTTTAACCAACAAATAACTAAAATCCAGCAAAATTGACCTTCCTCTAGTCTATAATTGTTCTTGATGTTGAAGGAGCTTCAATTGTTGAGGGTTTGGAACTTGCCCATCAAGTGATTTTCTGTTTCACAAGACCCCCTGATACTCTGAGGATTAAGTGAAGTTAGTAAACACTGCAGACAAAACTACAACGGGTGGGAAAACTGAGGAAGAGCAGCTCACATTTGTGGATCATCCCAAACATTTGCCTAGTCTTATTTCACAAGTTGAACTCACACATTCTCGCAGATCTAATGCATTTGTCTGTTGGTAAAGTCTCACTTAAATAATGATTCATATGCTTGGTGACCTTCTGATTTGAACACTGCTTTGTCCAAGTGATCCTGTTGTAACATCTCTAAAATTAAACAACATGCTTGGCCGAAGAGATGAAGAGCTGAATGATATGAATGGTATCTTAATAGTTAAAGTACAGAAAGCTGTTGCATATATGGTTTACTCATCAGACAAGACAGTTTGGCAATTTTATGGTAATGTAATGTGTTGGAGTTTAATGTGTGCAAATGGCTATTGAATAAAATCACCATTGATGTCAATAAAAAAGTTCAGAACAGTTTATATGATATCCAATTCATGCAACATTTATATTTATAGATGCATACATATATAGCAATAATTTATTCACATTTATATTAACTATTACTAACTTACTACTATTACTACTACTACTAAAAATAATAATAATATGTTTTATTTATATAGCGTCTTTCCATGTTACAAACAATAGAGAAAATGTAATAGTAACAGAGTGAATTAGACTATGACATACAGTAAATTACAGCTAAATATAATACTAATATATTAATAACTAATATATTACTACTCTATATACAATATTATATATCAACAACAACATCAAATAAATTGTAATCAGTAATGGTGCAGCACAGGGACGAGATGAGGCAAGGACCTAGATGCAGCACTGCAGCATTTATTCAAATAAACAAGAAGACAATCCAGAAGGTTAAGGTAAACGCAATTGTCACAGATTTGTGGAACAAAGAAAATAACTGAACATTAACCAAAGAAATCAAGGGCTATATATATATACAAAGGATAATGAGCTAAACTAGAAACAGGTGAATAACATAATCTGTAATCAAGGTGACTAACGAGAACATACTCAGACACCATGGCAACAGGAATTAAACACAGGAAACAGTGCTGCGTTCCATTTACCTCAGATGTCAGAGTTAGCAATACCAAGCCATAAAAACACATTAAAAAGCAGTATTTTGCACAGATAATACAGACATATCATGTCCACAAACAGAGGTTGGATAGTACTTTGTGCACTACTGTATTTATTAAGACACAGACAAACAGAAGTGCTAATAAACAATGTATTACTACTGTGCAGCCATATTGGATTTCGAAGTCAGGGTTGTTGCATTTCCTCCAAGTTTCCAAGTCAGAAATCCAACTTGAGGGGGTGTTACAGTTACAACTCAGAATTTCTGAATTCCAAGTACAAATGTAATGCACCACAAGATCAGGTGGACAATGGATCTGAATGAATATCAAATAAGAGTCTTATAAAATGAATAACTGAACCAGAAGTTGTTCATTCTTGTTCCCATTATTTAACTAAGAATAAGAAATGAATAAATAAAACATGGCCACAATTTAACTAAAACAATACATCTAAAATTAAGGGGCTGATTAATGAACTAATTAAACATACTTGTAAGCATTGTTAGTATTGTTAACTAAAACTGAAATCCTACTACACCAACTAAATATAACTGGCTATTTATCCTGAAAATGTTTCATTTTAATTTGGTATTTGCATTATCTCGCATAGCTAGAATCGTAACTATTTATATTATAAATAGTTATCTAAGATTAAAGGGATACTCCACCCCAAAATGAAAATTTTGTCTTTAATCACTTACCCCCATGTCGTTCCAAACCCATAAAAGCTCTGTTCGTCTTCAGAACACAATTTAAGATATTTTGGATGAAAACCGGGAGGCCTGTGACTGTCCCATAGACTGCCAAGTAAATAACAGTGTCAAGGTCCATAAAAGGTATGAAAGTCCTCTGTTTTCTTTCAAATCAAAGCTTAATATACGTAGAAACAGCGCATCCTTGTGGCACGGATGATACAGAAGAGCATACGGTGATATGGAGAGACACAGAGGAGACTGTTGACAAAGGAATTGTTGAATAAAGTCATTATTTTTTGTTTTCTTCGCTTACAAAAAGTGTTCCCGTCGCTTCATATAGCCCAGATTGCACGTCTGATGGCAGATGGAGTAATCTGATGACGACTTTCATACCTTTTATGGACCTTGACACTGTTATTTACTTGGCAGTCTATGGGACAGTCACAGGCCTCCCGGTTTTCATCCAAAATATCTTGAATTGTGTTCCGAAGATGAACTGAGCTTTTACAGGTTTGGAACGACATGGGGGTAAGTGATTAAAGACAAAATTTTCATTTTGGGGTGGAGTATCCCTTTAAATGTTATAATTCTATATTATTATTCTTATTATTATTACTAGTGTTAATTATTAATTATTCATTTATTCATGTGGCTTCATTTACAAATAAAAGTGTCACAAATCTAGTCTTTCCAAGCAATGGCGCAAACTTTTCCTTTGCACCACCTGGTGGTGATTTTGTGAACGAGTTTATTCTGGTACGAAGTAGACAGAATTTAACCATTAAATAACTGAATTCCAGCTAAATTGATACTCCTCCAGTCCATAATGGTTCTTCACATTGAAGGAGCTTCACTTGCTGAGGGCTTGGAACCTGCCTATCAAGTGTTTTTCTGTTTTCACAAGACCCCCTGATACTCTGAGGATTAAGTGTAGTTAGTAAACACTGCAGACAAAACTAGAATGGGTGGGAAACTGGCTAAGGAAGAGCAGCTCACATTTGTGGAAGGGATTATGGCCAGCTCCGCTCATCCCAAACATTTGCCCAGTCTCATTTCACAAGCTGACCTCACACATTCTCGCAGATCTCATGCATTTGCACCAGTGAGTGTGCCAAAGACACGAAGAAGCATTGTTATGTATCTGTGCAGGCAGTGCTGATGTATTCATTACATAAAATAAAATAAAAAAAACAACAAGAAATTTTTGAGTTCTGAAACTTGAGCCTTTCATGTCAAAACATCAAGAACATTCAAATTTCTTTAAAGATTTCTCTTTAGATAATTGACATTGCAGAGTTTACTGGTGTCTTTGTGATGACATGTGAATGTGACCTTAATGATAAAAATATAGAAAGCAGATTTTGATTTGCAGAGTTTACCAATATGGCTATTTAATGGTAATTTATAGAGTTTAAAAAAACAACCTGTGAAAGAGCACCTTTATGTACTGTAAAGTGGACATATTTGAATTTATTTTATTAATTAGTTATTAATATTAGTAACCTGTTAAAGTTTACTTTAAAGTGGACACATGTGAAAAATTTGTTCACTAAAAATGTTTACATTTTTAAATGTTATTTTATTACTAAATTACTAAAAATGATTTCTACAAGTTTACTAGACTTCTGAGTCTTCATTTTGGGTACACATGTGCCAGGAGTAAACAAGATCACAAGAAGGCCCCTTTTTTCTCAGCCTCTAAAGAAACGAGAGAGACAGTTTATGATAAGTTTAAAATTCAATGTTGTTATCGATTGTTTTTGTCCAAGAGTAATTTGAGTCAAGTACACTTATTTTAATTATATCTTTGATTAGTACATGAAAAGTAGACTGAAAGTATACTCTCTCTTATTTTAGAATGCTAATAGCACACTTGAATAAACTTCTGTAAGGTCTGGTTGAATCATTCATCGTATGAGTAGCTTTCATCAGGACTTTCAAACTAATTTTTCATTCCAGGCTATGACACTTTGTTGTTGATGGCACAGACCCATTTGGGTTCGTGTGTGTGCGTGTGCGTACAGGTATGTGAGTGTTTGCCCGGCTCACAGCTGTGCTCTACTTCTACGCACAGAATTGGTGTCACTCTGTTTGTCATCCCAAATGTCATTCGGGTTCCAGTTGCCTCATTTGAACCAACATTTGAGTAAAGAGATACAAAGAACCCAGAGTGCTTCCTTAGCACTGACTTTCAGATCAGCCTATACAATTACCATTTATCATCTTAAATGACACATCACATCATCACTTAGAAGCTAGTAGCGATATATTAAACCTCATTTGGAAGGTGAGATTTGTTTCAACAAGAAAAGGGCAAATTCTTTCCTCATAGGGTTTACTGGCATCAGATTATGGGCAACAAGATAAACATCCCATTTGCATTAACTTATGCTATGCTTAGGCTGTCAACCAACAAATAAAAGCAATAGCAATGAAACATTTTGTTAAACAGGTAAGCAACATTTCATTTAAAATACCAATAGACAGAATCCATTCTTGGTAGAATAGGCCAGAGGGTCTAGAATGTCTGACCTGATGACGGGGAAGGTACCAGCCCATCCCTGACCCAGAGGCGCCTGCTCCAGCCACGGTGCCATGAGGCTTAAGCTTTTAATCACTAAGCTTAATCCACTGGACAGCTGGAGAATCTTTTCGAGCCAAACTGTGCATGATGTAGCCTGTTAGTGTGCCCTTTATCTTTCTCTGATTCACAGTTATATTAGGGTGGTGGGAAGTAAGCCCATGAGACCATTGGAATGTGAAATCACAAAAGTCCTATTGGGAATGTGATACCGCTATCATATTAAGATTAATTATTGTGCTTTATGAGTCTACTGTTTATGAATGCATCTTGTAAGACCAAGCACATCATGGACACATACAATTAAGTACATTTTCTTAAATTCAGATAATTATAGCATTTTTTTTTTTTTAGTCTTCAACATTTGCCATTAATTACTCATCAGAGGGTGAGGATTCTCTGGCATTCAACCTATTTACTCAAAAAGGACCTATTCTTATAAAAATAATATGTCTTTGGCGGATTTTTTTTTTTTTTTTTTTTATGATGCTGTGTGCTCTACTTTCGTACACCAGCTGAAGAACATTTCATATCTTTGGTGCTGAAATGTGCTGTCAAGTTCTCACATTAAAGGAATTGCCAACCAAAAAATACAAAAATGCCAAAAAATAACTAAGCCATTCAAGATGTAGAGGACTTTGTATCTTCATTGGAACAGATTTGAAGAAAGTTAGCATTCCATCACTTGCTGAACTGTAAATCCTCTGCAGTGAATGGGTACCGTCAGAATGCAAATTCAAACTGATAAAACATAACAATAATCCACAAGTAATCATATTTGTTTAGAACATTTTGGACCTCCTCCACCTTGCGTCTCCACCTTCCCTTACACTCCTACTCTTTCCAGCTCCATCAATCCAAGAACCCATGCGCAGTTTGCCTTCTCAGTACTAACTGGCAGCACTCCAGTGTAAACCCTTACCTGGGAACAGGATCCAGACCACATGCAGCAGTGCACATCTCCTGAAGCTTCCTATCCATCTTCTTTGGCACAGCAGAACCTGCCTGGTGTACTCTTAACTCCTGTGACAACAACTTACTTTACAAGTACAAAGAAAATGGGATACATTTTTGGAAAAACAAAGGAAAGCAGTTTGTAAACTTACCCAAGGGCTCAAGGCAACTTCCTCCCAACACAAGTGCCAAAATACCAGTCTTGCTGACAAAATGGAGGACAATCAACAACAGATTCTAACATTTATAGCAGCAAACAAACAACATGATAAGGCAGAGACTGAACAAATGACCAGTTAAACAATTAGCAGGACCAATATTGAAGGAGTCTAAAACTGAACTGGTGGACAGATTCTAGATCCAGTTGAACAATACAGGGACCAATATGAGTCTAAAAATAACTGGTGGACATAGCTTAACATCAGTTGCTTCACAAGAACAGTTACCACTGCCCTTTATGGGAATGCTATTTTGAGACCGGTGCGGAAGGGTGAATGAAGATGAACCTCAAAAACATGAATCCAGCAGAGGACGAGTCCACCACCTTCGAATGTGGATCGCAGGCATCTGCTGCCAGGATCATTGGCAAGCTGCCTGCATTTCAGCAACATGAGCAGATCCTCTATGAGCTTCAGGGAATCCGTTTGGCTGGTCTCATGACTCCAGGTCTCTTTCTTCTCAGGCGCCCTGATTAATGCTGTCAGTGGTACATCCTTCTCAAGTTCGTAGTGGTAGCGCCTGGATCAGAACCCAAATTACTCAGCAACCAGAACGGATTTTGTGGCAAGTCCGAGGAAGTGTCGTGCAGTCGTCAGGAATGGCAATGCACCCTAGCTATTTCGGTTACAAACATGGCAAGCTTCCCACAGAGAGCAGCAAGGTGATATATCATTACACCTTCTAATGGCAAGGATTTAGACCTGGGCATCGCTTTGTGGGACCAAAGGCACTCACCACTGCAAAAGTCTGCCGAGCTCCATTGCTGAAATGAAGAGAAGGCCACTCAAGCTTCCACATACAGCCAGCAAAAGACTCTGTTATGTGGGACCCTTACCGTTAAAACCCTTCGACTCTCTCAAGAGTTGCACTCGACGTGTGGCGGGAGTGTTAGTACCCCATATAAGTATCGACAACTATAAAGGGGAAGCCAAACAAACCTTAGGAAGAACATCCCCCAACCAAAGGTCTCCAACATCTAGAAAGGGAAAGCCAATGAGTCTTTGGAAGGAGCTTGCCCCAGCAGACGATCTCCATCCCTGATCCCATGGTCTGCTCTATTTGGCCAATAGTAAAGCAGAAGTTCGGTTAAGAATGATACATCTACAGATTACACTCTACAAGAAGGATTTTATTTATGGGCTGATGTTCTCTCCTTCAAAGCCTTCACTTATGCAGTAGTCCTAGGATTGGACTTCATCTTGTTTTAGCTTAAAAAAAGTATACTAATAGCACACCTGAATAAACTTATTTTTGTAAGGGTATGCTTCCACATGCACCTTTCATTCTACAAGGCAGAGAAGTAGAGTTTAGAATATTTTTACGGAACAAGAAAGAGATACCATGATAATTATGCAGGCTTAGGTAACCCTGTGCTCAAAAAGTCAACACTTCAGCAGTCAAAAACTGCATACCTGTCTCTGTTCCTTCATGTCAAAAACTAGAGTTGTTTTCAGTAAACTCTCTAGATTTTTAAGAGATTATCATGTTTGTATGTCTTTCAATGACAACCAATCCACCTTCATTTCTGGTCTGGGGTGCCACAGGTATCTGTGTTTGGCCCAATATTCTTGTTGTTATAAAATTGCTGGGCTGGGTTAGAGAGTCTCCAGGCATTTTCTGTAACATTCTCTGGCATGATACACAACACTACCTGTCATTTGAGCCTGACAACTCCACAATAAAAGCTCATATCTCTTTCTGCCTTTTAGACAGAACTCCCCACAATCTCGGCAGCTCATATTAACCAAAAACTGAATAACAATATTTTTAAAATTTTTACTTTGCTCATATTTAATGTCAGCTGATATAACTTTTTTTCTTTTAAACCAAATTATCCACCCAAGTGTTATAAGTATTTTTGAAACACCACATGATTTTGCTCTGGGTGGTCTGTAATCTCATTTTGTGGTTGTGGTTCCTCACTATTATGTAAATAGTAACACAAAAATCCAGTAAGTGAATAAACATTGAGACACAGAATGGCTGAGAATAAAAAAATGTAGGAGCTGTGGGGACTAACCTCTATCTTTTAAATATCTTCTTGTGCCTTGGCCAAGTAAGATACACCAAGCTCTCTTATTTTTCCTCTTTCGACATGGGTTCGTGAGAGATTTGTGGCTGTCATTCTTAGGACCATATTTCCTTTAGCACTCACACTATTTACTGTTCCTTGTTTAGTCTAGCTTTTAACATATGATAGCCACCTGTAAACATGGAAGTAGAAAAAAATCATTGCCCTCTCTGTAAAAGTACTCCAGAATGTTAGTTGGAAGTGGAAATACTCAAGTTAATACTGCCCATTTCCAGCCTCAAAGTGTTCCAATTTTGGTGATATTGCATCTTCTTGCACCATCATTCTAGAGTGACTTAAAGGGGTTGCACACCAATGCTACACTTAAAGCATTCCACATGTCTAAGGCCACCAGGAGTAATTTCGGCATATAAGTGGTTCTAAATTTTGTCCCAAATCTAGAAGAAAAAAAATGCATGCAAATTTATTGATAACCCGTTATTGCAGCATATCATGTTTGTATGTCTTTCACAGAATAACCTACAGATGACAACCAATCCACCTTTATTTCTGGTCTGGGGTGCAACAGGGATCTGTGTTTGGCCCAATATTTTTGTTGATATAACATTGCTGGGCCAGGTTATAGAGTCTCTAGGCATCTCTAGGTCTCGAGACTTCAAGGGGTTGCACACCAATGCATTCTACATGTCTCCATGCCAAATTTACTGATTAACTGTTATTGTATCATAACAAATGCATAGTGTTTAACCAAAATATGTGAAGCTGAGTATATTTTCCATTTCTAAAAATAAAATATTGCACACTAGTAATTAATGAAATGTGCAGCATACACAGTTCTACACAAATGTCTATTTAGACTTTTACCACTGTACTTCTGAGATTAGGTTGAATACTAGGAGGAATTTCCTTTTAGATTAAAATGTTGCTAACCCTGCACCTCTGCTGGCAAAGTGAATGATTCACCCACAGCAAATGCAAGCATGTAAGATATACTAGAACCTGAGGCCCAAAGGACAAATCCACTTCATGTTTGTTTCATTTTATTTGAAATCCAGCTATGGTCTCTCAACGTTTTTTCCCTAGCTGTGCAAGTATGTGCGTCAATGCAAAAAACACATGCTTTGAGTATTATTTATAGATGGATTTTTTTTTTTTTATCATAATCTTGTGTTAAAGGAAAACCTGTCTCACTTCTACCACCCATTTTAAAAACTATTTGAGTTGTTTTCAGTTAAATCTCTACTTATCTTTAACAGAATACCATGCTTGTATTCCTTTGCTCGACTACCTGTCATTTCAGTCTGACAACTTAATCTAAGCTTATATCTGCCTTTCAGACATCTTAGCCTGAATTAGAGATCATCACCTTCACCTTAACCATAATAAATGTATTATTTATAGATTATTTTGTTCATTTATTATGATTGCCTTTTTCCTGAACGTAATTACCTGTGTCAGAATTTGTGAATAACTTCATGTCACATTTTTGAATGATTAAATATGATTTAAAATGGTGCACAGACAAAATATTTGTCATTGGAAATTTTGTGGCTGGTTAGGATGCAGTGAAAGCTTAATCACTGAGATATAATTTAACGCTGTTTTATATCTGCCATTCTTTAGACCAGACATATGTCACATATCTGTGTTTTGGTTCTTTTGAGTTCAGTTTCTTTACCCCTGTTTACCCATACAGAAATATATGCGCTCTTAGATGTAGCATGGTTGCATTTCTGGCAACCTGAGTTTGAGGTCGATCTCACACCCCCATCTCCACAACTTTGCTTCCTGTCTGTTTATACTGTCCTTAGGCAATAAAAGCAAACACACCAAAAACATAAATCCAAAAAAAATCAATATATATTGACAGATTTTGTCCAAAAATGTATTACACATAATTAAGCATACACATTTGTTTGTGTTACATATACATGATAATATATGACAATTTCCAATTTCTAATACGTTTTATTTAGGTTTTTACTTCATATGACAAATGTACATACAGACTTCATATGCAAATTTAACCATGGGTTCCCTCAAGATTTTCCTGTGGATTTTTATAATGAGGTTATTAAATTCATGAGTAAAATAATAAGGTCTGTAGTAAACATAACTTGGTGATACTTGGATGTTTGGCTCTACAGCATCCAACAACCCAAAAGTTTTTATGTAGTTACTTATTACAAACATAAATTTTTAATATCAAACTTCAAAATTCACATTTTTGTTATAGATGTGTGTAATTTACATTGTAGAGCAAAAAATCTAAGTTTTGGTTATTTACTTTACCACTGACCTTGTTTGCTCATAAATTAAAAAATCATGCCATATACACTATGAGCCAATGTCTGAAACGTGTATACATCATGTACTTTTCCTCAGTGGGAGTAAAATACAGTATAGATCTTATATATTTGGTGGTTGTAACTATAATAGCTTGACTGATCTGATGGTCTCTCCACAAACCCTCGTAGTTGCCAAGAAGCACTACCTGTGTAAACACTGTTCAACTTGCAGTGCAAACTCTTCCATTTCTGTGGCTTCTTCACCTCGTAGCCCTTGATTTCACATCCAACCTCAGGCAGAATGAAACATGCCTCAGCACAAAGCTTCTGTGGAATGGGCAACTACACACTTCTGCTCTATGGGAGACTAGTGAGGGGACTGCTGGGTACTTGTTGTTTTCAGCACACAAGGACATTTTAACTGACAGATTATCTCACTTCCCCACCCTTCTTGACCATATCAACCCTGTTGCGGGACTTTGCAGACAATGTAGGAAACAGATTGATTTTGAGTATGTGTGTCTGTCTGGTTGGTATTTTTTCTACAGCCTTTGCTCTAGTTGCACCCACTTCCTCAATGGTAACAGCTGTCAAAACGTTGCAGGATTACAGTACACCGCACAGTTACGGCTGGCGTTAGAGCCTGGCACAGGACAGGAAGCTAGGAGGGGTGATGCATGCTGGGAATAAGGGTCACACAGAACAAGGTGAGAGCAGCCCAAGGGAAGAAAAGCTAATACGATGCCATTCCAATGCTTGTCATTCTCTAACATATGTTGGATATATCCCAGGGTTTCTGTGATGATCTAACAAAAATGAACCATGTGAAAACATACATCATTAGATTTAAACCACCACCACAAGATGTTATTGAAGAAACTGAGTGATGTCAGGGATGGGGGTGAAGGATGGAGCGAGGACTCAATGGTGCAGGAGATGGGCTTTTATTAATAATATAATAAAACAAACAACAAAAACTACCCCATAGGGGAAAAACACAGCCAGCAACAAGACAAGGCTTGACTAGGCCGGACAGGACACATCCAGGATACATATGAAAACAAGTTGGCACAGGACTGCAAACAAGGAGAATAAACAGGGAGCAAATGAGGAGGTTAATGAGGGAAACACAGGTGGGGCAAATTAACCGATAATCCGGTAACAAGATGGGTGGGGTCAAGACAATTGACATGAGAGCACATGGCACACAGGAAACAAAAACAAAAGACATGTGCTCACACAAAACAAAAACACAAGCACATGGCCAGCAAACAATCACAAGCCATGTGCTTGAACAAAACAAAACATGAACTCACATCTAATGAAAATACTCTTAAGCCGCGTGTTCACACAAGACATAACAACATAAAAGCACACAGCCAATGAATAACACAAGCTGCGTGCAACAACACAAGACAACAGTAAAGTCCCTCCCATCTTCTCCCAGGCTCCTACCTCTGTCTGATCCACCCTGGCTCCTCCTGTCTTCTCCCTGGCTCCTCCATCAGTCGTCTCCACCATAGACTCTGTTTGTCGTCCTCCTCACGGGAGTCCGTCCTCCGCAAGAGCCTCAACCTGTCTGGTTTGCCTGCCTTCCGGCCAGCCCTTTACCGTCCTCTGTCCCCATCCCTTCTCCACTCCTTGTGTCCTCCTCCTAAGTCATTCTCCATCCCTCCCTTTGTGTCTATGGTGTGAGGTCGCGCCTTCAGGGAGGGAGGTGAACTGTCACAGTTATGGACTGTTTGTGGTGTTTTCTCCCTCATGTGCCCATATTTGGTCTTTCCAGTTCTCATTGTGTCATTATTAGTTGATCCTCCTCACCTGTCTGTCCCTCATTAGCACCCCTACTGTTCATTCTGTCTTCGTCCAGTATTGTGAATGTTACTGTGTGCGTGTGTGTGTGTGTGTGTGTGTGTGTGTGTGTGTGTGTGTGTGTGTGTGTGTGTGTGTGTGTGTGTGTGTGTGTCTGTCTGTCTGTCCGTCCGTCCTGTCTGGAGATTACCTGTCGTGAAATTATTGAAATTATTGAAATTATTAAAGTGTGTTTGAATTTATTCGTCTTCATCGTCCTGCCTCTTCCCACACACTGTATCGTGACAGATACATTTATGGTGATTACTTTTGCAAGCTTTATACATGTGCTTGAGCACTAAGTAGGCTACATACTAAAGCCCAACCCCCCCCACCACCACCACCCAGTACATATTCAAGTAATTAAATTAATCTGAACAATGAACATGCGACTAGTTAACTAATGGCTTAAATTAATGACTATTAGTCGACTAGATAATTCTTGAGTTGGGGAAGCCCTAGGGTGAGCTAATAATTATGTGAATTGCAATAGTACATTTTCTGATACCATTTCTTATGTTCTTAGC
The DNA here is from genome assembly GCF_018340385.1 of Cyprinus carpio. NCBI lineage: Eukaryota > Metazoa > Chordata > Actinopteri > Cypriniformes > Cyprinidae > Cyprinus > Cyprinus carpio. Next base: position 3,662,509 of record NC_056598.1, on the reverse strand, counting down.
ACATGAGTGTTATTGGGAAACTCAGAGCTCTCTCACTATAAGGCTTTACACAGCTGGGGAAGAACTTGAGGCTGTTGACCGCACAAAAGATCCTCAGTGGGGAGTTAGTGTCATAATCTGGCAAAGTTCTTTTACTTCTGATTCAACACAATCAGGGATTCGTGAGACATGTCAGCATGATATGGAACAGGTTTGCAAAAACGTGTAAGTAGAGAGGTGCATATACATGCTGTTCTGCTGTTTTATATTTTACAAATCATTGTAGGACTTGGTACCAAGACATGTCAAAATTATGTTACAAATGATGAAATTGTATACTTTATATTTTTCCCCCCATGTCTTATCCATCTGCCCAGATGTACATCTTCCTCTCAGCTCACCAATTCTCCCTAATTACATCTCTGGTGGCAACAGTCTCAACCCCATCCCCGATTACAGCCGGACATTGGAAGATGCTATTCCAGCAGGAGTTTGAAACGGATGGCTTTAACTGAACCAAGGTTGTGAACTTTGCTACAGATATGAAAGCCATTAAATATAAAGTCATTACAGAAATCTGTCATTGAAAAAAGCACCTTGGGACAGCTGTTTCCTGCATGTAATTAATCTCTGTTCCCCCCAAATAGGATAAAGACAAGAACAGGAAACTGCGACACACCATGTTGATCAGTTTCATGTTCCCAGTTCCTTGATGACGTCTTTACACTTGATTGTGTAGCTTTACCAAATTTCAGAGGAAAGGGGGTCAGTAAAAGACCAGAAGGTTTGTAATATCATATTACATGTTAACCTGCCAGCATAGGTTATTTTTTTAATAATGAAAATATAATATAGCTGAATGAAATCTAACAGAACCCAAAGGGGTTTTTAACCAGCAGAGAGGATTACATTTAGTCATATTTCTTTATTTTAAAGTTGATTTCACCAAGATAAATTAGTAATTTCTGATCACCGGTTTTCAGATAAATGAAAAACCTACATCTAAACTCCTGTAAAATCAGAAACACAAAATCTCAAAATTCTTTTAAAAACTCTTTTATTTTCAGATTTTCTTGCCTTTGTTATACAAAGATGTTAAATAACTTAAATACATTCTTACCAGTCATTCATGATCAGTTTATACCTACAAGCTATACACATGAGGTAGAGGAAAATAATTTAGAGGAAAATAGTTTCCCATAAGACAAGAAAAAGTGGACAAAGACAAACTACTGACAAAAAAAATCTGCCCTTAAAAGAAAAAGAATGCCTTTTAATAGTTACAGCATTGCACAAACCCTGACAAATATCAGAATAGTGACCAAGCCATAAGAATTTATGGAAAAAAATTACTGTGAATTTGTTCATTGCTAAGTATCTGCGTTCCACTCTCAATGAATGTAGGTCTAAAACTGTCAAGTGACTTGCTAGTTATGTTTATTTCATATAATCAGCAAAATAGTATAAAATAGTATAATATTTTACAGCCTTTATGCTACAAATGATGAGATTGCTACAGCTAACTGGGACATGTATAGTCTTATTGTGGGTGTTGTAGGTTTGCATTGTTTACATACTAAATATTGTTAATCTTTGGTATACGTTCCTTATAATAAATAAGGACAAAGTTGCACTTCAGACATAGAAGTGGAACTGAATTTTAGAGGGTTTGCATTGTTCTTTATCTTGGGGGGAAATGTTTTCTTTCAACCATCGGGAGCAATTATGTGTAGGAGAAAAGAAAAAAAACGTATACCTCAACCCCTGAAAGCAAATATCCAATTACAAGCCAAATGCAAGACAGAGAAAATATATAGAAAATCATCTTGAACTTTACAAAATGTACAATTAACACATGCTCATAAAACATTTCAAAATAAGTTATAGTTTGTCTCTGTGTCCATTTTTCCTACCAAATACATTTATACAGGTTGCATTGGAAAGTAATAATAAGGAACCAAGACAACAACACTAAGAAACTTATAACATATACTTTCACAATGCCTTCTGTCAATGAAAAAAAATATATATATATTTTAATATATATATATATATATATATATATATATATATATATATATATATATATATATATATATATATATATATATATATATATTACTGATTACTGAGAACATGCAGCATGCCAAAAATGCAACTATATGTGATATCTACATTGTTTGTCAGCATATTTACTGAATCAGGACAGATGTGAAAGGGCAGCTGAGGAGAATTGAATCTTATATGCATGTCATTGCTGTTTTCTGTTCACTTCTGCTGTGGGCAGACAACATGACTGGTGAAAAACTCGGCATAGCCATTATGGTTTCCATTTAGCGTGCTAAAGTCTATGTTTATGTTTCCATGCATTCTTTAATTGGCATGTCTTTTCCCATCAAATAACTATTTGGAATTCAGCTCGTTACTTTAAATGAAAGAAAAATTGAATCCCTTCTCAGACAGAATTATTTCCTGCACCCCTTGGTTTTTGTATTCAACATTTGCATCAAAATCCTCACTTATTATTATTATTATTTTTTTCTTCTTAATATTAATGTGAAGTATCAGCATTTTTGTTTCTCTCATGGCAAATATATGACCATCCTTACTTGAGAAGCAGAAAGTCTTAGATCTAACACAAAATTGCAAAAGTAAATGTGTCTTGTTTTAAGATTATTTTACTATCATTTTTTTTTTTTTTGTAGTTCTGTCTGTTTATGTAAATGACTTTTTAGTTGAGCATTTGCCCATCTTCAATACAACACCAAAACTTTCCTTATTGAATTATCTATCAGATGTTTCTGCAACATTTGATAAAAAATTAAAAAGAAAATTTGCTTATTTAAAGATTTGACACAAATAACATAAAATACAGTGCTTTCCAGATGATGCATACTTTTCACAGAGATCTATTAAGGATCATTACGTAAAAATTGTAACATTTATTTACAAAGCACTGAACTTGGCACTTCATAAAAAGTTTGAAAAAAAAAAAAAAATTTGAGTTTGAATTTGAACTTTAACGTACCTCTACTTAGCCAGACAGGTCTAAACATCTTTATTCTGGAAACTTCTGTCCAAAAGCCGTATGCATGTGCCTCACTTTTGTCTGTATGCCACAGGAACATAACCATAGCTATTTACAACTTTTTAAAAAAATTACATAAATAAATAAAAGAGCTTCCAAACTTCAGTGCGTGAATGGTGCCATTTTTCTTGTTGTCGGTCTCTCACTCAGTAGTTCATTCACACTAGACTAAAAATATTAAAAAAGCATATATAATTCATTCATATATATTTTGTCATATCTTAATTTCTTTATATTGTATTTACACTATGTGGATCTCAACAGAGTTTGGCGATCTGAATGCAAAGTCATATGTTTGTGCTGCCACTAAACTGACAGAGCGTTTAAATGATTAAAAGTCTGATCAGAAACTTAGATCCTGTCATTTGGTCACACAGCGCATTCTCCATGCAGGCTGTTATGTTAAGTAATTTTCAAAAATATGGAATTTCAGTGTTTATATTTTACAATAGAGATAAATGGATTTCTACGTCCATATAGTCATAAAAATATGTCATGTCCAGCCTTTTCACAATTGTGAATAGATTCAGTGAAACAGTCATTTTGGATTAACATGCATGGGCATTTGTCCAAGATGGTTATTCATCATAAATTTCTGAGTAAAAGTTAACAATGTGACAAAGAGAACCACAGTCAAGCAGTACATCATCCACACTTAAATGTAAAAAAACATTCACGGTAATTTTCCAACATCAATATCTGCTGGGAAATGTATTAGATCAGCTCTGAGGTTAATTATTCCCCCCTAGAAATACAATGCAAAAAGGGGAAATTACAAAAAATATTTTTTTGTTGCAATGCAAATTTAAGTCTCACATTTGCGGTCATGTTTATTCTCAACTCTTATTTGCTCCCTCCAGCTGTCTGTTAAACTGACAGAATGTAAAGTGGCCATGAATCATGCCATATTTCATATTTAACCAGCATTGTCCAGAAAAGCACTGCTGCAATAAATCAGCAGCTGGATGGACAAATTTAAGTCAAGTGGAAGTCTAAATCATGGAGACTAACGCTCCTTGCGATATCTCTGAGATTTCTTTACCATCCAACGGCGCATAGTGGTTTCACTTGTTCCCTGAACAATCATTTGTAGAGTTGGTTTAAGGCCGAGTTAGATCTTAAATAGACTGGCAAAGATTTCCTCTGTCAAGCAAAAATAAAATAAAATAAAAAACAAAAAGGAAGGAAAAGCACATTTTCCTTCCATGCAAGGACCGTTCCTTGAGATGTTCCATAAATTATATCCACAGAAGAACACAAATAAAAAAAGTATTGCTTTCCTAAGGGCCTTGTCGAAGAGAATTACAACACAAAGTGAATGCAAGCACACAAACAATAAAACATTTGTGTGGTTAGTGGTTATTTAACATACTCAGATAAGTGGTGTATATAATAGATTTATAATGTAATTTTATCTATGTACATATGCATACACACTCTTGTGTGGGTGTAGGATACATGTGCATGTAGAATAAATCTGACGCCACCAATTTTTCATTGCAAATTCTGTCTCCAACTTGGAATTAAGTCACATACGAACACATACTCTTACACGTACGGCTTGAAGCTATTATTCAGAGACTGTCAAATAATTGGACAAACAATTGTCTGTCCAAGACTGGACTTCACTGCTGACTGATATCTTGGCAGACAAATTACTCCATGAAATGTTTAATCTAGTTCCAAGGTGTCTCTCAAAGCTGTAGACCATTCCCTTAGGCTTGGTATATTACACAGCTTTCACACTGCTCCACATGGAAAACAGAAAAAATGCCCCGCAAAACCTCTCAAAAAAGTGCTTTCAACTAGTTTGATGTCCTTGAGACTGTTCCCCAAACCAGGACAACTTGTCACGTCTCCTCTCTTTTTGCCTTCCACTCATTCAGACTGGTGAGAGATATTCTGCATGGTCGTGACGGTTTTACCCCTTACAGGTGTAAACCTCCTCTCTTTGTGTGCACTGTTTGCATTCAACATAGCAGCACCAGCGCACCTGGCACTGACACGGTCTCGTCACCACCCGGCTCTGAGTGTTGTGGCCCCGGCCGCAGCAGATGGCCTCACAGTTCTTATCCTTGTAGCATTTGCGGGCCATGGTGCCTGACGAATACTTGCTTGGCCTGCAAAAGCTTGGCGAGTCCTCGATGTGAAGAAGGTCAGAGGTGCGGGGAATGAGTTCCGTTCGAGGGCCTGGAGAGGGCTGCTGCCCCTGGGATCTGGTCTGGGAGATCTCACCCTCCCCAGTCGCATCATTCGAGGGGTTGACCACTCTGATTGAAGTCTCGTAACGCTGCTTAAGCTGCTTGCCGATTTCATGGAAGGGTGCCAGCTGCCTCCAGCATGTTTGCACAGTACACGATCCCGAAACTCCGTGACACTTACAGGTGGTCTCCACCCCTGCCTTGATCACCTGTGCGGGACAAATGTTAAAAGCAGTCAGACTACACACATCAAAGGGATTACATTCGAGATTTTTACCAAACATCAACATTTACATCTCCAATTATCTCAGCAGACACAGCACAGCGCTCGGCTGCAATACATCAAAGACGCAGTAAGTACAGTGTTTACCGAACCCTTATGTTGCCCCTCGTATTGAAAAATCTGTATAGGTCAGTTAAACAGATGGGCAATGCTATTTACAAAACAAGTATTTCAAAAGCACATTGAGGCAGTGACTTTGATGTTCCCACATATTTTGATTGCTTTTAACCAAAGACCGAAGATATAATACAGGCCATTGAGGAGTAGGGCATTATCGTCATTCTTACCTAATTGCCGTAATTTTGGTTTTATCAAAAGCAACATCAGCTGACATTAAAAAGCTGTGCTTTAAAATATGTCAGTTATATACAGTTTTAAGAAAAGGTTGACCAAATATGTAAGACGCACCAAGACGCAAAGTGAAGGCTTATTGATGTTTTTTAATATTGTATTTAAATATTACAAATATTTAAAATGTATTAAAAAAATATGATAATATGATATATATGTGGGTTTTATAATGATATATGCAATAGAGTACAGTATAATATATTATTATTTATGTTAAAAATTGTCGTTCTTGAGTTTACCAGTATGGGTGGCATATAGTTTACACAATACAAATACAAAATAGAAAATGTTATAATTTTGAAACAAAACATTGACACAATGAGTGTTTTTAACAAACGGATACTGCTAAAGCGAGAAACCATAAATCCAATGTCTTCATTGCTAATTCAGTTCTATGCATGGCCTGACCTAGCTATGACACACAACATTTGTTCCTGTTTATGTTGCATCACACTGCGTAGCCCCTTTGTGAAATTGCATCTTGCTCCACATAGATGTATACTAAATATTACAGTTTTTTACAGCTCTTATTGTCACTAATGTCAGAACCTTTTTATTTTTTACATCTTTAACAACAAAACTCACAACCTTTCTCCAAATGCTTGGACACATCACACAAAAACCTCAGCTCATTTGTTCATTGAACTAAAATCACCTATTTAAAATAACACAATTTACTGAGTTTTATAATCATTAGGACACATTTTATCACATCAACAGTACAAAATCATCACAAAGTTTGTATTAATTTATTAAAAGTCTAACACCTATTTGGGTGTTCAACTACATCTAATTGTTTTGACAGTATTTTTTTTTTTTTTAGTAGAATGTCTTTCAATATGGTAGCATTCTAGAAATGTAGTAAATTTCTTTCTTATTCAGTTCCGTATTATGTTTGGTTTTAAACTTATGTTCAACCGTTTCGAAAATATTATATAAACGTGCAAATTTTCCTGTAGGTAGGTAGTTTTGGCGGTGGTTGTGTTTGAGTAAGTGAAGAATTCATGTAATTTGAAAGCTGTAGTCATTGAATGCAGTTTGTGCCAAAGCAATGATAAATGATCCACAGTTTAGCCCACATAGACTGCTGTTGTGCTCACTGTGTGAAGAGTTTTGAAAAAGTGACCTAAGAACTAAGAACTGAAATGGGTCGTAAGGATTGTAGAAACTGTAACATTTCAAAATACATCTGAGATGACTGTTGATGAGTTGTTAAGATGATTCATTTCATTATTATTATTATTATTATTATCTAACTATCAATCAAAACAACTGCTCAAATTGATATGTAACTGTTGTATTGCTCTTAATGCATAGTTTAATGGAAAATGACAAAGAATATTCCTTCAGGATAACGAGATTTGTTAACACTTTATTTAAAAGTGTTCTTGTCAATACAATGTAAAACAAGGACACTTTAAATTAAGTGTTAACAGATCCCATAATGCATCTATTTACTAAATTAATAACAGTAAATTTTGTGCCAAACCAAACCTAAGTACATGTTGTTAATTAATATTCCAAATGTATAATTACACTATAATAAGGACACATTAAATTAAATGTTTTTAAAATAATAATAATAATAATTGCAGTCATTCAATTCTTTATTTTGCTTTTTCCCCCCTAGCTACTCATTTTTGCCATGATTTAAAGAACCAATGTTATGATTTGGTTGTATTTAATCAATACTGTATATTTCATGTAGAATTTTTTTTAAGATTCCACTGACTGTAGTATTCTCTCTACTAGAATACAGTGTTTACAGTGATGCATTTATACAGTGCCATAATTAAATGTGCATCACATATTTTGTGCAAATGATTGTACAAATAACTACACAGTAAAACTATCTTACTATCTTGTGTATGGGTGAAATTAAGTTTCTAGGAAATTTCATAATAAATTAATAGAACCAGTGAATCAGAAAGTGATCATTTTCTTTAAAGATATGAATGCACAATGCAAAATTGAGCACTGAACAGCCTGTGTTACCAATGATGATCGTTTTGAGTTTTGTGACTAAAGTTTTGAAAAAAGACATCAAGGTTCTGAAATGAGTGTCAATGTGAAATGTTTCAAATTGGGAAGAAATGCAAAAGTTTGATTGTACAAGCATTGTCGATGGATGAGTTTCCAAAATTTGACCAACTGACAGAGGTACTTAAATTTCACGTTATGCAGAGAGCACTACCAACCACAGCGTTTGATCCATTCAACATTTCTGTAAGAAAGTAAACTTTAAGGTAAGCATATAAAAGGTGCTGTCTGGACATTTTGTGTTAAACAAGTGGTAGACTAGTTCAACAGAAACTGCAAATCCACCACAATGGAAGGAGAGGAAAATGTGTAACGTCAGCTTTAAAATGCAGGTGATGCCGAGGCTAGCACATTCCAAGTTTGTTCTCCATATGGGATTTGACCCCAAACCCCGTACACCTCCTTACATGTGCAGATGGACCAAAATATGCAGTGCTGTAAATCTCTTATCGCAGACGAAATGGCCTGAGGACGACTACTTGAGATGGACTGAGCAAAGAGGGCAAGTCTGCTGAGCACTGCTGTAATTTATATTCATTCTACAACTAAAACTAACAATATGAGACAATCTATTGGTGCCAGACCTGTAGTTTACTTTGGCTCTCAGTTATGGGTCTTTTTTTTACTCTTACAAGGGCCTCAATGTTACCTCGGCTCTTTCTCTTACCAGAAACAATGGAAGACTTGGACAAACTTAGTGCTCTTTAGTCTGTAAGGGAAACCTAACCTTGATTAATGGGCACTTATTATAAATTACTGAATTAAATAGCCAATTTAAGTGATTTAAAATGGGACCTTTAAAGACTATTTGAGTGACCCTAAAGAATTTATGAAGCTGAACATTTAACCACAGAGAAAAAGAAAGCAAGAAAGCAAGAAAGATAAATGATACAATCACCTTCTTTACAGTATACCATATGCAGATAACTCCACGTTTCTCATGCATGTTTCTGTTGCATAACATTTCCCACATTATTTATAATTCCCATGATCCCCATACTTTTTAATATATCTTAGCAGCTTACCTTCATTCCTACATTGCTGTTGTGCATATCTATCCGGGCGCGGAGATCCTTGTTGGACCTCTTACCCAGGAAGTCTTTGACAAATTTGTTGCTGTACTTGAGGTTGTCTCCACAGCCTCCCCACTGCCAAGCCTTGCGGTTCTCCAGATCAGGAGCCTCGTCACAGGTGCAGCGCTCCATGCGGCCAGCGCTGCAGGCTTTGGCCATGGCGTGGGTCAGGCCTGCTGAAGAGATGGCATAGAGGAATGCCGTCTCCTTGAAGCCTGTGAGGAACATGGAGATTATGAGGCAGCCAATAGTTCATTCCTGACCTTCAATCTTGTGATTTTACAGAGAATGCTAGTAGCAGTTCCAAGCCCCCCTTGCACTTACTTTTGTTCAGCAAGGACACATTAAACGAATCAAAAATAACAGTAAAGGCATTTATGATGTTACAAAAGATTTCTGTTTTCAAATAAATACTTCATGTTCATCAAAGAAACCTGAAAAAAAAAATGTAAACTGTAAAAAAAAGTATCGTACGCAATTTAATTTTATTTTGATAGTCCTCATTAGACATTCTACTAACCATTAATTTTCCAACTACCTGTCAGCTAAGGATACATTTACAAGACAACAATGTACTATAAAATGAAAAAAAAAAAAAAAAATTCCTTTGCATTTTTGAAAAGTTTCTCAGGTGACAACTTTGTGAAAACTATCCCTGTTCTCATGGATCTAAAAACGACTGAAATGCTGTATTAAGCATGCCAGGCCAGTAGCTGGCAATACTTATGCATAAAGAAACTCACGCATGCCTATAGACTAAACACATAATTCCTGTGCACAAATTCACATTTTTATAGTTTATAAGAAAACTATACTGGTTTTGTTTTCAAAAATTTGCATTCAACCCTATTTCAAAAGTTTGCATTTTCCTACTCAGGCTCATTGGAAATACGTGCCTCTTCCTAGATTTCTGCACAACTCAAAAAATGTACCTATAAACTTTTTTCCTAAGAAAGCCTAATTTTCGCACAATTCCTGCACAACATTGTGTTATGACTTCAAAACAATTCTTACATGCTGTGAGATTTGTAAAAAAAATAATCTTTTTAACATTAGCATCACATATACAGCTTCACATGTCAGGGTTTTATAATGTAGTAGTTACTTGGTAGCTCACGCGATACAGCGTTGCACTCGTGAAGTGAAGCGCTCCGGTACGGAGGTTCACCGGTACAGTCCCGTGAAACTACGGTTCAACAAAACAGCTTAAACCTGCGTAGAAGGAAGTTAAAATAGCACAGTTGCATCAGCGGATGTGTTTTTATACCACTTTTTCTTTCGATCAGTTAGGTTTAGGGTTGGGTTTGTTGTAGGGAGTATTTCCAACACGATAGGGCATTAACCTTTTTCGGCGACACTCCCCAGACACTTGAATTCTGAACTGCTCCAATACGTGCCTGAAGCTACGCTAGAAAAATGCCGCAATACGTGTATCAACGTAATAAAAATGTGGCCACAGTCAGGTATTGAACACACGTTTTAGCCTTTCTCACTGGACCTTTCATGTCGAAACTGGGCAAAATATGCAATAAGGTACGTAATATCAACGTCGCGACAAGCACGTATTTTCAGTGAGCCTGGGTTGCCATTTTCAGACTTCCAAAATGCTGTTATCATGTAAATGAACGGCCAAAAGGCATAAAAGGTTTTTAGTTGAAAACGGTGTTGTATAAACAGACTATTAGACTATTAGACTATTAGGTTATGGTTAGGCTTAGTAGAATAAGTTGACTTTTACTTGCAAAGATACTTATAGTCAGTAAACCATGGCATTGTATAGATCGCACACTTCTTACCCCTCTTTAAAATGTTAGCCCTGTAGCGGCCCTCCAAGGTGCAGTTCCATCTCTCAAAGCGGAACTGATACTGGCACTCTAAGGCACTCATGCTGATGGCCTCCATTAGAGTCTCGGCCACGCCAGGGTCCCGTCTGCACATTCTGCGCTGTTTCTTCTCCAGTTTGAGTCGATCACACAGCTTGTAGTGCGCCTTGCCCGCCCTTTCGTCTGGCTGTGAGCTCAGTGGCAAAATGGACAGGGGTTCATTACCTGTTAGCCTACAAGAGAGACAAATACAATCACCGTTACTGAGGAATTGTTAAAAGGCCAGATAAGACGTGTCTACCATTTAGAAAGAGGTGTGTCGCAAACATAGACAAGTCCAAAAGTAGAAAATAATTTCATATACAGACCGTTATTGCATTTACATTTACTGTGATATGCAATACCATTATTGTGATATAAATGTATTCATACTGTACCATGGTATAAGATATTGAAAGTTCCACCAATCCCTAATCCTAGTGTTTGCACACATTGAGCCAAGCTGTTTGTTTTGCCAATGCACGTTCAAAGAAAAAAAAATCCCATACATAAAATCAATTTGTCATCTATTGAAGTTTATATTGCTATTTTGCAAGTGAAATGGGGTATACATACAACTTTGTACTGAGGGGTCTGTATATTGTAATGCCACTGGACCTAATTTTTATAACAGGAAAATGTTAAGAGCCAAAATCACGTTCACAGCACTCACATAAGCACCACAACACAATGTGTTTCAACTTGACAAATCAGAGCACGTCACTCATCAATAACAAGCACTGGGGACAAAGTTGTATAAGAAAATTCTGGTCCCAAATTTACACTTTTTTTCTTTCTTATATTATTTTCTGAAATTACAGCTGTTCTTAATCAAGTAATGCCAATTCAAACTTTGATGAGCTGATAAGCTCCAGAGGTTGACCCATAGGTTTATTAGTTTATAGTGGCACCCTTCCAAAACAAAACTGATTGTGTGGAATATCATATCAAAGTATATAGGTCCAATACTGACAATAGTTATTATAGATTAATAAGCCTTTTTGTGCATTCATGAAATATTGCACTTTTATGTAAAAGTGTGTGAAGCAAGTCACACTGGACTGTAAAATTGCTACATTTTTACAGAAACTGCAATGAACAGGATATGATGTCACACTCCAGGGCTACAGTTTTTAAAAAATAATGCAACACATAAACATTAATAAATTCCAAATGTGAAAATACATAATCTATGCATAACACTGCAAACCTTTGCAGCTTGAATATTTTCATTAAGCCAAGAGGTCGCTCTTTGATGTTTGGATTGTCTATTGGTCCTACATCAAAATTGAACTTCACCAAACCTCAACTTTCCTACACAGTATAACGCCACAATTCTTTGTGTTGCTCTCTCTTGTCTGTATGTGAATGAATAGAAGTAAAAGGAGCACAAAGTGTGACCATGTCTTAAATGTGATACTATCACAGTCCAGACAAATAGAAACTACTATAATTAAATAAGTGAAAGGACAAGCCTGAATGAAAAATGAATGAGGGGTGCTTTGGGCACTTTTTATGTGCGTCCTGTCAGCTCGATAGCAAGAATGAATTCTGACGTGGTTAATGTTCTCAAATGTCTAATTCCCTATGGAAAACAAAGCTAAACAGGGTTTCCAAAGTTTGGGAAGTGGTTCCCAACACTGTTCAAAAGTACACATTTTGGACGTTTCCCTAATCAAACACACCTGATTCAGCTCATCATCTTGTTTGAAGACTTGTTTCAAGACCTGAAATGTTGATTGGTTGCTAGGTGGCAACAACAGCCAAATCTCTATGACTTTGTTTAGACAGACAGATTTATTGTGACAGGTGGAAGTCGCGGCCTAAAGGTTAGAGAGTTTGACACCTAACCCTAAGGTTGTGGGTTCGAGTCTCAGGCCGTCAAAACCACGACTGAGGTGTCCTTGAGAACGGCACCGAACCCCCAACTGCTCCCCAGGCACCGCAGCATAAATGGCTGCCCACTGCTCCGGGTGTGTGTTCACGGTGTGTGTGTGTTCACTGCTGTGTGTGTGTGCACTTTGGATGGGTTAAATGCAGAGCACGAATTCTGAGTATGGGTCACCATACTTGCCTGTATTCCACGTCACAGTCACTTTTATCACTCACCAAATTGGGGGTTTGTTCAAATCCCTAACCCTAAGAATTAACAACAATAATAGTAATAATAACAAACTAAGAACAATGAACGACACATATACTTATTTACCAGTATTTAGCCAATATCACATGGTGTAGGCAGCATGCGATGGAGCAGCACCTCTTTTGTCAGTTTATTTTAGAGCATGCAAGCATAAAACACGCTGGCTGGGTCTGCCGCATAGCTGGCGAACATCTAACCAGCATTCTGCGGTTTGTGACGAGGAGAGCTGAGAGTTACTTTCATAACACATACAGGGGACAAGACTGTCAGCTAATGACCATTTGGTCACACCAGTTGACAGCACTGGCAGGGCAGTAGCTCATTATGTGCAATTTCTGGGTTCCTTTTACACATTCAGTGAGAGGCAGAGGAATAAATGGATTTACAAAACTCACAGACTCGGGTCTTAAAACACATATGTTATTACAGTGAAGATTATAGCTTTAAATCTGCCACTTTGTCTCCTAATATAGTTACTGGCTATTATTAACTCCAACCTAGGGGTTGCCCAGAAAACATAGATCAACAGAGCAGCAGATGTTGATATTAATGACAGCACTGGGGGTATTCTGCTGTGATCACTTTAATGTAATTTTGCTGAGGATGTCAAGACATTTTTGCATGCAGCTAAATTTCCAAACGTTCATGCAATATATTCTGAGCTTGAAAAGGAGCTGCCGCATAAGGAAATCATGACACAGAAAAAACATGATGTTTATTCAGTTGCTTAAAGGTGACTTCATGCAAAAATATAAGGGGGTCCACTTGTGTTTTTATTAAGTTGTAACCTTCAGGCTTGTTGTGAGATCTGGTTGACAAAATGGGGGAATTCTGAGGCGGGGGGGAAAAGAGTAACTTCAGCTGCTTTTCCCAGGAATTCTTTAAGCGAATGTGTGGGTGCTCAGCAATGACCACAAAGTTCTTGATCACTTCATGAATGAGCTTAACCTATGTGGTCACATACTACCTGGCGATATCTTCTGAACATTTTCGAGTCAAGTTAATTATGAGGTGTATGCCAAAATGCTGTCTTACATTATTTGTCATCTCTTGAAAACACAAGGGGTTCAGGTTTTTCGAATAATTTGCTGTCAAGGAACCGCAACTGCATAATTCAATTAGGACATTAGACACGCTTGTGGCTTGCCTGTGTGATCCTGTAATATCCTGGCTCGCAGAGAGACCACCCTCAACGTACCAGCATACTACGGTCCTCTGGAAATGGAAAAAAGGAATGTTCAATTCCTCAGCAAACTGTATCTTTCCATTATAACTACATGCTCATATAGTGGCTATAATATACTGTGATTTCTTCTTGTACAGCTCAGACAAGAAGGCAGACTGTAAGTGTAACCTCAATAAGCAAACAAGTATGCAATGACGCTTCTGCAGAGAAGCTGACAAAATAAAATATATGATGCATATGGTTATGAGAGCCAAAAATACAGTCTACAGGTTTCATTCCAAGTACTAAAGGGAAATTCTGAACACATAACACAGATTTAAACAGGTCTGTGAGACATTTCTCTCGGGAGCCCTGACGAGGCATGAGTTCAGCATGTTTAAATGAACACAAACACAATCTTTGTAAGCTGAAGCTAAGTGTAAGGAATCTGTTTACTGCAGCAATTTGACATCTATTGACAAGTTAAGGAACAGAAACTAGGCAAGCAAAGACTTGCAAAGGCATATTAACAACACCCACATCCATAGCTTATTTTATAATGACAGTTTATCCCTCTGCAACACAGCTGTGTTTAACACTACAAGTCAACTTATAAATATATATAACAAAGAAATACTAAAGGTACACATTTGGTACAAACTGCAAAGTGACAATTGTTTAATTATTATCAAATATCACGAGAGTAGACATGACAGTTAAACTAAAGCTTTAAAATAGATGTATTGTTCATGGCTGTATTGACTCTAATGGCAATGCCTGAAACTTTAGTAATGCAGTCATTGTTTGAGGTCCAAAACATATTGTACCAAATTATGTGAACACAAACACTTCTAGCTACACAACCTCAATTGCATGTTTCAAAATACCATTCATTATGCTACTTACTGTAAGTACTTGTTGCCACAATAGCTAATACAGTCTTCTATTGTCATTTTTCTCTTTCAAGTCAACTACTGTCACTTAATTACAAATTTCATGCATAAGGTTTATTTCTGGCCCAAAGCAAAACTTCTGCATTTGTGCATTTACCCTTCAGTCCTTTAAAAAGGATTAAGAGTTCATTATCAACCGATAATATGCAGACCATAGACATGCTGGGCTGTAAGAATTCAAATAACTGCGAACAAACTGACAGATCTCACAGAAACAAAACAGAAATATCGTGTCTGCCCTCTGAGAAGTCTTTGAGACATGCTTCTATCTGAAACACAAAAGCTACTATGGAACTGGAGAGCTGCCAGAGACACTGAGCTCCACTAATCCCTGGGCTACTGGCGATGGCTCACAGCCCAGTATTTTTAGCCTTTTACCCAGAGTGCTGGAGGGCAAGCCTGGATGTGTGAGAATGGAGAGCAGTCAAGTATTCAGGCTTTTGAAAGATGAAGTCACCTCAGCTATGTGTATGCTTTTATGTGTGTGCTTTTTCCAAAACTGTATAGATTTGACAGACCGCTTACAGAGTGTACAGTATGTCAATAGAGACTAGCAATAAATCTTACATTGACGTTTTATCTCTGGACAAACCTTTGACTTCTTCAAGCAATAGATCACCCAAAAAGGAAACTTGCCATTTCAATATTTACTAAACCTCATTCAGTTCCAAAACCATGTTATTTCCATAGAACATAAAAAAAGAGAATTTTTGAAGAATCTTCACACAGCTTATTTTCATTACAAGATTTTATTCATGGTAAATCTTCCCCTCGCTGCAACTCTAAAATCTTATTCTCCATTCGGCATATTTTAAATGGTTCATGTTATGGTAACTGTATGATAAAATTATGTTTCAATAACAATTTTTTTTTAAAAGGAATACAATCGAAAAAAAAAAAGAAAAGAAAAAAAATACAGAATTTTTTTTTTTTTTTTTTTTTTTTGGACTTTCCAGCTTGTCCACATGCACATTCTGAAGTAAACAAACCGGCTGTTTTAACTGTTAGACAGGACTTATTAAGAACTTACTGTAACTATAAAGCCGACGTATTGAGTGTTGCAAAACTTCTATCAAAAACACAATTACCTCTTTTAAATTTTAGGTAGGACTACACCCAGAATAATCAGTGTTATTACATCTCCCATTCGTATGAATGATTATTATGAATAATTGTGTACTTGTCAGCATGGCAGTGAGCGAATGTTAAATCCTTACAGGTTGTCACTGCTGTCAAGGCTGACTCCACTCAACAATATGTCTGATGCTACATTATTATTATTATTTGAAATTGCTTTGGTATTTTTTTCACAAACAAGAAAAAAAAACCTCTTTGTACTGAGTACTAATTGCACAACAGGTCATCAGGTACAAAATCATGTGTTTTTAGATTGCCACTATGTTCAATCTGTGTATGTGTGTGCATTTCAGAGATAGATATTGTATTTATGAACACAGAGCATGACTCTGTCCATCAGATTGATCAGAGATGCATCAGTAGGAAGGAGACAGATGGTTTTGTGCTGCCAATACGGTACATTGTAAAAAAAAAAAAAAAAAAAAAAAAAATGTAAAATTTACGGTAAAAAACCAGGAGCTGTGGTTGCCGGAATTTTACAGTAAAAAATATGGTAGCAACATTTTGGATTTTACGGTTTTAACATAAATTTACAGTTAATACCGTAATTTCATTAACTGATATAATATTAATATACCAACCTATGGAAGTACTGAAATCTGTTTTGTACCTTTGTAATACTCTGATAATGACCAAATGCAGGTGGTGATGAAAAAGTCACATGATGAACCAAAGCCCATCAAAAGCAGCTTTTAAATAATAACATATAGAAGGTCCACAGTGTCATTCACACAAACACTAAACACCATCATGGTAACACACTTGAAACTGAAATAATGCAATAAACATTCATTTAACAACATTAGGCGTAACACACAACCCTAATATACAAAACTGATAAACTGAAAAATAAGAAGAAACAGTTATTTCATCAACAACAACAACAACAACAACAACAAAAAAAAACATTAAATTTGAAATGCAACGCAGGGAATTCTGGGAATGTCAATTTAGGGTTATTAACTGTAAATTATACAGTCTTTTTCACTTCCGAAAACGGTATACTACTGTAAATGTACATGTAATGTCCAATACAGTTTTTCACTGTATACAGTATGGGAATTTAGTGTTAACCATTTAACAGGTTTTTACTGTAGCAATATTACAGTCTTTTAGCGTTAAATTCATGGTCATTTTTTACAGTGTAAATATATGAAAAAAAATGGTAGGGTAAATGATAAAATCTCTTGTTCTTCCAAATCAGAAATGTTCAGTCCTTCTTTTGGAGATCCACCTTCCCAGAGAATGTAGTTCCAGCCCTGCTCTAACACACCTGTCATTTTCATGTGAACTCAAAGACCTTGACTGACTGGTTAAAGTTTGTTTGATTAGAGTTGGAACTAAACATTGCAGGAAAGTAGGGCTATGTCTAGAAACTCATTTTTTAAACTCTTGTGAGATTCATGGTTTCTGCTGCAAGGTTAGTGTTATGGGTCTCTACAAATATACTGTACACAGGGTACGGATGTGAACTCCCGTCTGCAATATAAGACTAATTTGCCTCAAAAAAAAAAAAAGGAAAAAAAAAGAGAAAACTGACTAACTTGCTAACTTTTCTGAGAAGTGCAATTTTAAGACAGAGTGCAGCCCTTTTTTAATATTCTGTTCAGAGGAAGGCAAATGCAAATATAACAGCTAAACAGTTTAACTATCAAGTGTTCAAAAAAGAACCAACCAATATCAGCCCACCATATCAAACAAGAGCCGACTATTAAACTAATGAAACAGAGTGATATACACTGATCAGCCACAACATTAAACCGCTGAAAGGTGAAGTGAAAAACATTGATTGTATCATTACAATGGCATCTGTCAAGGGGTTGGATATATTAGGCAGCGGGTGAACAGCCAGTTCTTGAATTTCATGTGTTGGACGCAGGAAGAAATGGGCAAGTGACAAGGGCCAAATAGTGATGGCTAAACGACTGGGTCAGAACATTTCCAAAACGGCAAGTCTTGTGGGCTGTATGCAGTGGTTAGTAACTACCAAAAATGGTGCAAGGAAGGACAACCAGTGAACCGGTGACAGGGTCATGGGCGCCCAAGGCTCACTGATGCACGTGGGGAGCGAAGGCTACCCAGTCTGTTCGGATTACACAGAAGAGCTATTGTAGCTCAAATTACTGAAAACTTAACTTAATGCTGGCCATGATAGAAAGGTGTCAGAACAAACAGAGTTCCCAAGATTACCCATGTCCACCACTGAGTGTCTGAATTGGACCATGGATCAATGGATGAAGTTTGCCTGGTCTGATGAGTCATGTTGTCTTTTAAACCAGTTGGATGGTTGGGTGCATGTCTTGTTTACCTGGGGAAGAGATGCATTATGGGAAGAAGGTAGGATGGCGCGTTATGCTCTGGGCATAAACCTTGGGTCCTGCCATTTCTGTTACTTTGATATGTACCACCGACCTAAAGATTGTTGCAGACCATAGACACCCCTTTCATGGCAGTGGTGTTTCCCGTTGGCTGTGGCCTCTTTTAGAAAGATTATGCACCCTGCCACACTGCAAAAATAGTTTAGGAATGGTTTGAGGAACAAGAGTTCAAGGTGTTGCCTTGGCCTCCAAACCTCCCAGATTTCGTCCATTTGTGTTCATCCACCTTCTTCCATTTGTGTAACGATAATTTGTGTAATGCAATCCATGGAGGCCTCACCTCACAATTTACAGGATTTAAAGGAATGGTTCACCCAAAAATTAAAAATGTCATTTACTCACCCTCAAGCCATCCATATATATGCCTTTCTTCTTTCAGATGAATACAATCAGAGTTATATTAAATAATATCCTGCTCTTCCCAGCTTTGTAATGACAGTGATTTATTGAAGCTCCAAAAAGCACATCCATCTATCATAAAAGTAATCCATACGACTCCAGTGAGTTAATGAATAATCTATTATCATTGGATTCCAGCAACTACTGTACATGTGTTCACGAGAGAGTCGAGTTACAACATATGACAGGATGATTTTCTGAAAGAAGTAAGGCCCGTTGACCTAGGATGGCTTAAGGGTGAGTACATTATAGGATAATTTCTATTTCTCTAAAGGGTCTGCTGCTATTGCCTTGGTGTCAGATGCCACAGGACACGTTCAGAGTCTACGACTCGATGCATCAGAGCTGTTTTTGGCATTTGCATGATAATGGGGAGGTGGTTTTGTTATTGTGGCTGATATAGTGTATATATAAAATTAAATGAGGAACTAAGGTAACAAACGTGAACACAGGAAATGCGATACAAAGGAATATAAAATCCATAGAAATAATCTAAATAAAAATATCTGGACACTAAAAAACTCAGAATACACATGGTCAAAACCCTTATCATGATATGAGTCATTTTCAACCATAATAAAGATAGACATCACAATATAATAATTCTGTCTATTTGTGTTGTCTGTGTACCGAGATGTTTCTATTTAAAATAAAATTGTATCTTTTTCATATTAATTATTACTTTTTAGGAAATGCTTACTCCTGCCTCAAACAAAACAGATTAATATTTATATTTTAATAAGATGTAAATTAATATTATAGATCGTCTTGTGAACTATTCACCGATGTCGATGTTTTGACTTTAAAAAAATTGAGCTCGTAATATTTTATTTAAAACATCATAAATTGCTCTTCCTGTAAAAATGATAGACTTACATTGGAAAGTTCAGGCAATGTATCTGCTACACAAAATGAATTCAATAAATATACTATAGCTAAATCTAAATTTGTAGGATCATTTCCGTTGTTAAATATCACCATATTATCCAGCTATAAAAAGTGATCTATGTTAAAGATTTAAGACATTATAGGCAAAACATTATGACTTACTGTAAAGCTTTTTTTATTAAAAAAAGATGTGTATTGTGAAAAGTGCTGTACAAATAAATTTGACCTGACTCAAATTATGAGTCCCAGACCATTTAAAGTTTTTATTACAGGTGTTCACATAATGCATGAGATTATAACAGCACTGGTGTGTTATCTTTAGGGTTGTATGATTTTTCTCCACTTGACTTTTTCCATCATGCTATCTCACAAGAGTCTTTGCTGCAGTTCTGTCACTCAGCGCTCTGGTGCTTGTTTGCCCCTTTTTTATTACTGTCATCACTTCATATTACCCGTGACATATCCGTCATATGCATTTTCTGTGGTGATGGTTGAACTTTAATAGTTCGTTACACACTCTGGAGGTTCTTGCCAGGTTCCTTAAAGTTGTTGTTTGTTCTAAACTCTGTAGTCTGTCTGTTCAGCATATTTGTGATTAGACCTTGCAATAAAGCGTTTATGAATAATGGATTACCAGCAGAGATGATTTCAAAGATGAAACTGAGACACAGGGAAAGCAACAACTCTACAGTGTAATGCAGTAAAGCAAATTATGCACTTTTCTGTAAACCCGAGGATTTACTAAGTCAAATACTAATGTTACTGCACACTGACAGCACATGATTGTAGTGGTTCTCACATGTGGCACCAAATTAATGTTATGAGTTTGGGTCACACGTCACTTGAGGTGAGTGTGGAGCATCAGGTGACTCTTCTCTCTTTTACCTCGGGTCCCAGGTCAGGAATTTCACCTTAACAGTAAAAGAACAATCAAGGAAGTAAATAAATTGCAAATTGTAGGAAGTTTGTCAGCTGACCAATCTGAAGGATTTGTAAGATATCTGCAACTTGTAGAGCCTCTTTCCTTATTAACACAATTTTATTAACAAAAAACAGACAAGAGTAACTAACACTGATATAAAATGAATACCTATTTATGGATACATTAACTTCATTTCCTTCTCCTCAAGAGCTTTTTCTGAATTTAAAAGACATCTGTTTATGTTGTCCACAGAAACACGATCACACTGAATTGCAAGTTTTCCACACCGCTGTGTGGAAATGGGGTTTCATACTTTGCCATTCTCTCTGCTTGCTGTCATTTACATGACAAATGAGTGACATTCCATTCACAAGCTCAAGATCATGACCTTCTGTTAAACTGTTCTTTGCATGCACCATAACAGTAAGTGTTGCATGTGAGCTATGAAATTGTTGGCTCACAAACAACATGATGTCAGAAGAGAGGAGATCATTTGGGAAATGAAAATTCTCCTGTGGGAGAAGAAAGGTCAGTGGATAATATTAAAAACCTGTATTGTTCATAGTATGGCAGAGAGATTATAGAAAACAGATGTAAAGAGACACAGTATAACTAATCTTACTCAGAACACTGACAGTTTGAGTTATGGACTACTAAACAACAGTCCGTGAGGCTTACATCACTCTCGTGACTTTCAACATGCTTTCAAATCTTCAAAGATTCCATCCAGTCGGAGGATATCAAACATGTTTGATATTTTCAGCCAATATTGCGCATGTTGTTTTTGTTTGTCATGCGTTTCCTAGCAAAAAGGCGCACGACTCTGAGTTAGTTGTAATTGGAACAACTTAAAAGTCTTGTAGTGTGTGATCCTCAGTCATTTAATGTATGATAGTCAGTTGTTCCTCTGTGACATTTACAAAGTCGGTAAGTGTATGATGCCTAGCGTTTTAAAATCTGTTCAGATTTTAAAAGTCATGTAGTATATAGCTTTGCCATAGCTACACATTGTGTACACCTGTCTCATTTTGCATCTTGTTTGTTCCCATTGTGACGAGTCAGCTGCCTCCTCCCTGATAATCACCGGCACCCCGTCCTAAATCGCCGCCCTTCACCAGGCTCCCGATAGGAGTGGGTGTGGGAGAGAGGAGGGGCGCTGGATGAGTCAGGGCTGGCGGCGTGTGATGGGGCACACCTGAAGGAAATGGAGCCTCATCACCGCCGCTGTTTAAAAGCCCAACGCGCCTCTCCTCGGGAGACCGGTCTCTTCCCCGTGCATGCACACTGGTGTCCTCGTGGGTCCAGGAAGGGTGCGTTGAGGGACTCCCGCGCCACCAGAGACGTGAGCTGCCGGACCCGCGGTCCGGTCGAGAACCGCACCCGTCTACACGGCCGTCGGGCCAGGATGCCGGGCCGTCCATCCCCTGCAAGCGCCGCGGCCAGCGAGGAGGATGAAGCCGCTAGAAGAAGCCGCCGCCCCTCGCGCCCCGGACCGAAGAGGGGAGCGCGTGCGGCCGCCGGACTCCGCCCCTTACCTGGACCCTTCCCTCCGTGAACACTGCCAGACCCCCACGAACCCCGCAGCACGACGAGGACACCAGATTCCCTGTTGTTTTGGACACTGTTCCCCTTTTGGACACTTTATTCCCCCTTTGTTTGGTTTTTCTGTTAAATAAAAAACCTCTCCGAGGCCTGACGCCACGCCCACTGTGTCTGTCGTTGGCTCGTCCCGTCACAGTGGTGGAGAATGCGGGCAAGGCGGAGCCTAGACAGCGCAGTTGGGAAACACCTGATGACGTCACTCCCTCTCGTTTGCAAAAGTGCGCGTACCCGGACTGGGACGGAGAAACGGAGGAGACGGCCTCCCAACCACACAAAGGGGTAAGTGACTTCTCTTTTACAGTCATTTTTACCCTGTGGTTGGTTGAGGCTGTCGACTAAATCCCGTTTCCTCTGTCCCTGTTCCGGCGCGCTGCGAGAGGGAGGACTGCCCGGAGAGGAATCCCCGCCTTGCCCGCATTCTCCACCACTGTGACGGGACGAGCCAACGACAGACACAGTGGGCGTGGCGTCAGGCCTCGGAGAGGTTTTTATTTAACAGAAAAAACCAAAAAGAGAGGGAATAAAGTGTCCAAAAGGGGAAGAGTGTCCAAAACAACAGGGAATCTGGTGTCCTCGTCGTGCTGCGGGGTTCGTGGGGGTCTGGCAGTGTTCACGGAGGGAAGGGTCCAGGTAAGGGGCGGAGTCCGGCGGCCGCACGCGCTCCCCTCTTCGGTCCGGGGCGCGAGGGGCGGCGGCTTCTTCTTCTAGCGGCTTCATCCTCCTCGCTGGCCGCGGCGCTTGCAGGGGATGGACGGCCCGGCATCCTGGCCCGACGGCCGTGTAGACGGGTGCGGTTCTCGACCGGACCGCGGGTCCGGCAGCTCACGTCTCTGGTGGCGCGGGAGTCCCTCAACGCACCCTTCCTGGACCCACGAGGACACCAGTGTGCATGCACGGGGAAGAGACCGGTCTCCCGAGGAGAGGCGCGTTGGGCTTTTAAACAGCGGCGGTGATGAGGCTCCATTTCCTTCAGGTGTGCCCTGCTAGCCCTGCCGCCAGCCCTGACTCATCCAGCGCCCCTCCTCTCTCCCACACCCACTCCTATCGGGAGCCTGGTGAAGGGCGGCGATTTAGGACGGGGGTGCCGGTGATTATCAGGGAGGAGGCAGCTGACTCGTCACATTCCCCCCCCCAAGCGACATCCCCGTCCTCAGAGCGCAGCCCACACGGGAGTGCTACCTTCCTCAACCAGGCCCCAAACGGTCAGAGTGGGCGGGGCGGGGATTCCTCTCCGGGCAGTCCTCCCTCTCGCAGCGCGCCGGAACAGGGACAGAGGAAACGGGATTTAGTCGACAGCCTCAACCAACCACAGGGTAAAAATGACCGTAAAAGAGAAGTCACTTACCCCTTTGTGTGGTTGGGAGGCCGTCTCCTCCGTTTCTCCGTCCCAGTCCGGGTACGCGCACTTTTGCAAACGAGAGGGAGTGACGTCATCAGGTGTTTCCCAACTGCGCTGTCTAGGCTCCGCCTTGCCCGCATTCTCCACCACTGTGACGGGACGAGCCAACGACAGACACAGTGGGCGTGGCGTCAGGCCTCGGAGAGGTTTTTTATTTAACAGAAAAACCAAAAAAAGAAGGGGGAATAAAGTGTCCAAAAGGGGAACAGTGTCCAAAACAACAGGGAATCTGGTGTCCTCGTCGTGCTGCGGGGTTCGTGGGGGTCTGGCAGTGTTCATGGAGGAAGGGTCCAGGTAAGGGGCGGAGTCCGGCGGCCGCACGCGCTCCCCTCTTCGGTCCGGGGCGCGAGGGGCGGCGGCTTCTTCTAGCGGCTTCATCCTCCTCGCTGGCCGCGGCGCTTGCAGGGGATGGACGGCCCGGCATCCTGGCCCGACGGCCGTGTAGACGGGTGCGGTTCTCGACCGGACCGCGGGTCCGGCAGCTCACGTCTCTGGTGGCGCGGGAGTCCCTCAACGCACCCTTCCTGGACCCACAAGGACACCAGTGTGCATGCACGGGGAAAGAGACCGGTCTCCCGAGGAGAGGCGCGTTGGGCTTTTAAACAGCGGCGGTGATGAGGCTCCATTTCCTTCAGGTGTGCCCCATCACACGCCGCCAGCCCTGACTCGTCCAGCGCCCCTCCTCTCTCCCACACCCACTCCTATCGGGAGCCTGGTGAAGGGCGGCGATTTAGGACGGGGTGCCGGTGATTATCAGGGAGGAGGCAGCTGACTCGCCACACCATGTAAATATAGCTCTTAATTTCATCTCTTCTCCTTGCTTCCACAACCACCAAATGACAGAGGAAGGGACCTTAAAATGGATCTAACAGCAGTACAGATCCTCCTCCTCTCACACGGGGATTTCTCCCTCGAAGACCCACCGTCCACTACACCATTGACAGCCTCTGCATGTTTTCCCAGGCGTGGCTCAACACTCAATGGAGAGCATATCTGCTCAGAGTTGGTGCTTGAGGGTTGCTTAGTAGGTATTTGGACTGGGTGCTCATGCATTGTGTATCCGTCTTCACAGTATTTGTGCGAGAGAGGAGGATCTCAGCCCCCCAGTGTCTGCAACAATGTCAGTTCACCCTCCTGAGCAAATCCATCCTCTCCCTAATCCTGCAACTGATCCAGAGCCACAGCCCACACCCACCACAGTCATAGAGCAAGAGCCCATTCCCGCCATGGAGCTAAAGACTGCTTCCGTCCCGTGGCAGAGCCTGATGCCATGTTCATCACGGAGCTGACGCTCATTGAAATGTTTGTCTGGGAGCTCATAGAGCTGGATGCTCAGGACTATGTTCCTGCCTATGTTCCAGTCCCAGCGCCAGGACACACAAATTCTCAGGGGGGCTAATGTAGCTGGGGGGGGGGGTTATTTATAATATACTTTATATACTTTATAATACTCATTCGGAGAATCAGATCTTTGGATTAACATCATGTAAATTCACCCATTTCTCAACACATACAAGTAAATCACTGCTGAACTAGGAGAAGAATAGAGTGAACTCTATACTGTATTTAACTACACTACGTTTCTGTGAATAAAACACATCATCGGATTTAATTTTAATAGACACTAGTGTATATAACGAACTCACAAACATCTGTGTGTATTTAACTAATGTCTTTTTTTCTATTAATTAATTTAAATGTCTGAAACCTAAAATAAATTTTATGTGGTTTAAAACACTAAGCGCTAATGAAAAGCACTAAGCGCGTCTCTGGCTCAGCGCCAGACAAAGTGCGAAAACATGTTTGAATTTATTAGTGATGTTCTAACTACACCAGTGATCGTCTGCATCGAATGATAATCGATGCAGTTTGAGGGGTCGGAGAGGGTCAACTGAATCTGAGGTGGCACAAATCAGATCCGAGGGATACCCCTCAGTTGAAATCACGTTCGTTTTAGAGTGCTTTCCACATTTAAAATCGCATTCCAGGGGTGGTGGGGTGGGTCATTCAGATCATTGCAGGGGGGCTTCAGAACGTAATGGGGGGCTAAGCCCCGTAGCGTATACTTGTGTTGCCGCTGACACAGAAGAGCGTACACTGCTTGCATGCAGCCTATATTCTCCAAAATGCCGCTATGGTGATGTGGAGAGACACAGAGGAGACGAATTGTTGAATAAAGTCATTTTTTTTATTTTATTCTTTTTTTTTTTTTTTTTTTTTTTGCTTAAAAAAGTATTCTCGTCACTTCATAACATTATGGTTAAACCACTGATGCCATATGGACTATTCTGACAATGTCTTTCATATCTTTCTGGACCTTGACAGTGTAATTTACTTGGCAGTCAATGGGACAGTCACAAGCCTCCCGGTTTTCATCCAAAATATCTTAAATTGTGTTCCGAAGATGAACTAAGCTTTTATGGGAATTGAACAACAACAAATCGTTAAATGATTGACAAAATTTTCATTTTGGGGTGGAGTATCCCTTTAAATATGAATTTGTTTCTCACAAACATGCAGCTTTTCATTTCATGTGGATTGTTGTGATATTTTTATCAGCTGTTTGGACTCTCGTTTCAATGGCACCCATTCACTGCAGAGCATCCATTGCTGAGCGAGTGATGCAAAGCTAAATTACTCCCATCTGTTCTGATGAAGAACAAACTGTATATCTTGGATAGCCTGAGGGTGAGTACATTTTAATTTTTGGGTGAACTATTCCTTTACATAGAGTTGTTTATTTTGTCTTTAAGTGTGTACTTAGTGAGTTTATAACTGTTTATAGTAAATATCTGCAAACAAACTACACAGCAACACTCAATGTCACTGCTTTGGTCCCACCACAAAAACAAGTCCTCACACACCCACTTGCACAAGTCCTTATACCCACAAGACAGTTAACAGTCTCGAATATAGACAAAGCGAACTTGCTTTCAGCGAGTTTGGGCTTGCTGGTTGTGTGGTCTCTTGGCTGGCAAGTCAGGGACCCCAATTACTTCAAATGCATGCCAATCATTCCCCCCAGCTGTTGACCCCAAACAAAGCCTTTTCTCAGACACCCCCCTCCCCACCCCAACCCCCACAGCTGTCTACCACAGTAACCCAAAACAAAGACAGATGTGAGGAAAAGTGTGAGTTACTCGCACAAGCCAAACAAAAACCTTCGAGCAGTCCATTCGTGTTTCTGATTTGGCTTGGAATGTACTTCTTCAATTCTCTGGACAAAAACATGGCAATCGTAGCCAGATCTCAACAGATGTGTCAGCAAGATGGATTTAGCATTAGTCCACGATGTTCGTTCCGACAGAGTGTTTCAAGATGCTTTAATGACATTTCACACATCACAATGAATGTTACAGATACCAG
Organism: Cyprinus carpio; assembly: GCF_018340385.1. Taxonomy (NCBI): domain Eukaryota; kingdom Metazoa; phylum Chordata; class Actinopteri; order Cypriniformes; family Cyprinidae; genus Cyprinus; species Cyprinus carpio. Next base: position 3,635,280 of record NC_056598.1, on the reverse strand, counting down.
AAAGATACCAAGCAAGTCGAAATTGCACAATATCTCCTCAGTGTCAGTGAAATGAACCTGTGGCCTCCAACCCTGACCCTGTCTGAGCTGACTTTGTTGTCAGAATAGTTCCTCCAGGAGGTGAGGGGCCCAAGAAACACTCCACTAGAAAAAGAACACCTCCTCAGTTGGGTACTGAAAACACCTCCTCCTACTCCAGGGTTAGGAGAACATCTACTTCAGAGAGAGCTAGATGAATTTCAGGTTGCAATGCTGGAGTCCCATCTAGAGTTTGGCTGGCTTCACGCAGCAGGAAAGCAAAAGTGGTAGATCCAGCCAAGCAGCAGTGGCAGCCTGTTTTACATCTTTCCGCCCCCACGTGTGGCAGCCAAAAAATCCTAATGACTCCTTTCATAATGATCATGCTCAAGCGAATGTTTACCTGTGGGGTGCGGTTAGCGTTGCAGGTTAGTGATTACTGGTTTGACAGGTGGATATGTCGTAAGACTTGCTGGATGTGTTTATTGTTTATGAGTTTATGAATTGTGAAGGAATTGTGGCAGCTGATAAAGTATACAGGTGTTGTGTATTATGTTAGGAGAGCAGTAACTGATCAATATCTTTACTATATATATATATATATATATATATATATATATATATATATATATATATGTATATATATATACATGTATGTATGTATGTATGTATGTATGTATGTATGTATATACTGCATATATGAACTAGAACTTTTCCATCTTTCTCTAAAATTCTTAACAGAAATTTGACCCAAAAAAAAAGCATTGTAGTAAGTTGTATGATTATCATTTTTGGGACTGGAATCAATCATGACCACTAAATGCAAGTCAGCATATAGAAACTGTTCTATGCGGTGACAAATCTTCATGAACCTTTAAAATGATCTGTGAATTAACAGCGAACCGTCTGCCTCGCAAGAACAAAGTGCTCCCAAATAGCAAGAAGATGACGGGAAATGACGGCAATAGTTGAGTGACACACACAGGATGTGAACGAGTCACCATGACCTTAAGAGTCACTGTGGGCTGTGGCTGTCTAATGAGACTTGCTCTCTGGATTCCCAACACCAGTCACTGGCACAATAGCTGAGATGTTGAGAAATATCAGGTTGTAAATTAGTCAGTTCTAGTCACGACAGAACACAGAAAAACTGCAGATGTACATACACAGGATGACTAAAAATCAATCGGACACAGATAGTCATTCCAGAATGTTTGAAACATTTCGCAAAGAAAAGTGTTTTCCATGTGCTAGTGGGGCCAGATGGATGAGGATGACATGTTTATTCACTTGGCACTAATATTTTGTTTGGCAAGGTCACATGAGTATGTACTTAAAATCATTAACAGAGTTGCCAGTCTACTACAGCTGTAACCAGGTGTAATATCCAAAGGAAAAGTTAATGGACAATACCTAGAACATCCCAAAGGAAAGCTTAATTTCTTAGGGGATTTCTCAGTAATGTTTGAATTAAATATCAACGTTGTCATTTATGTTTGTCTAAAATTTATTTGAAAATGAGCCAGTCTTAAATAAGCAAGCAATTTGTAGAGAGACACTATGTGTAAGTTGAGTTGGTGTTTATCTATGGAAAAATAATTGCCATGATGCTGTGGATTGTTGCTAGACCATTGCTAAAGAAATGTCTCAAGTTCACCTGCCAAAATCATACATTAAGTCTTGGGAATGTAGTAGTACAGTACATCTTTCCTCAACAAGATGCATGAGTTGAGATATTGTTCATGCCTGTAGCACAAATGGTGTGGGACAAGTTCAGCATTTAACAAAATTGTTTTTAGTTTAATACCTGACCAATCCCTGGTCTTGGAAGAATCTGATGACAAATTAATTGAATAAAATTGAATCCACTGACGTTTGAATGTAGAACGTAAGTACCATATTTTCCAGAAAATGACTATAAGTCACACCAGGTCAAAACTGCATTGTTGAAAGAAAAAGACACAGGCAAGTCACACTGGTGTGGGTCCAAATTTATTATTACTTACATTATATAATCTATAATACCGGTAAATAAAATGAAACATTCACAAACATGGAAAGATTAGAAACATGCATTTTATTTCCTTCAACTCCATAGAATATCATTTTACATTAACGTTATTTAGAACAGGATTGAAAAATATAAGTATAAAACAAACATAAATTATATATAATGCCATTCATTATAAACTATAAACACCAAGCAAAAATGAAGTTATCTGAAGTGAAACTGGAATTACACTTTATTTTGATGGTCACCTTTAGACATTTTGTTGACTAAAAGTAACTTTGCAACTGCATGTCAACTACCATTCATTAAAGCTTTAGTATAGTGTTATCAGACTGTTAGGCTATATGGACTAAGTTGACTATAGTTGGAAAGTTACTCATGTTAGCAGATATTAAGCAGATGCTCTACAAATTCTTTAATGATTAGTAGTTGACATGTAGTTGCAAAGTTACTTGTAGTCAACAGAATGTCTAATGAGGACCATCAAAATAAAGTGTCTCCCAAAAATGAAGTCACCTGAGAGCGGGAAATGTCTTATACAAATAAACTTCAGCAAATATACCTCACTCATTCAGCAGGAATCTAAATGTGTGCACTTATAATAATGGCATTATATAAGTCGCTTTGGAACATGCAGTCCCAGCATGTTTCAGATGACAAAAAAGTGAAGATATGATGTTAACTTGACAAATATAGCCATAGTTTTTCATATTGTTGGAATCTCTTTTGAAATACAATTGAGGAGACACTAATGTACCTGTATTTACTGAGGTTGTTTTATTTGGAAACTAGCCTGAGAAGCAGCACAGCAATAGTCTCCATTCACTCGAAGTAATCACAATGGTGCCTATGAGAAACAATAATAACAGGGCACAATATCTTAGAAAATAACTTAACTATATATGTAGGGGTAGTAGAGTGGGGGACACACAGTACTGTAGGTTGGTGCGTACAGTACCGTGCGTGTGGTTAGCATTAGTAAGAGGTTTAACCACAGGGCTCGACACAGGTCAGCTGCTCAGCGATGGTGACTGTGTGACTGGCACAGCATGGGTGCACCACAGAGCTCCACATGACTCTACCTATCGACCTCACACCATGGCACTGAGAACCCCAGCACCCAGTGACAGGTACGAGAGCTGCTCCACTCTCTCATTTGGGCTTCCACTAAAAGCCTTTTCTAAAAGCATGCAAACATAGCCCTTAATGATGTGTTTTTCCTGACCATAAAAGCATAAAAATGGACTCGAGAGGATGGGAATCCTAACATGCTTTGACTGCGGGGCTTAGTAACGTAGCATTTATGGTTGCGTGACAATATAATGACACAGCATCTATGACACTGATTCTATGGGTGCGCTGATACATTGATCATCTTCATTCCAAATAGAAGACCAAAATGTCTTTCACGGAACCAATTAATCTTAAAATGACAGCTATATTAGTTACAGTTATTTATATTTGCTACTGACAGAAATTATATAGCTTTTTCTACATATTAGAGACTCCCGAAAAGTCTGTGTGCCTTGTAGTTACAAGTACTGCAGCTTGTGTCTTGAGGAACCAAAGACCAAAATGTCTTTCACAGAACCAATTAATCTTAAAATGCAAGCTATATTAGTTGGTTATTTATATTTGCTGATGACAGAGATTATATTTTCCTACATTTTAGTGACTCTTGTTAAATCGGAGTGTACAAGTACTACTACTGATGCCTAGAGAAACCAGTTTGAAGTACTTAAATTTTTATATAATTTATTTATATAATAATTTAGTAGTATATAGTTCCCCAGTTCAGTCTTAAAGACCAAAGACTGATTCGTGCGCGTAAGCTACCCTAGCCAAAACCATCTATTGAGACATTCATCTGTGGTTGTGTGTTTTTGTTTGTTTGTTCACGTTATGCAGGCAGTGCGGCTCTAACAGACTAAATGAAAAGGCAAACAGCTTTAATTCAAAACTCCAAGTTTGATGCAAGCATAATGAAACGGAAAAAGCACAAACTCAAGGTACATTCTTGGTTTGTCTTGCCTACTGTTTTGACGTCAACACCGGGTCCACGTAATAAATGTGCATGTATGGTTCATAGCTCAGGGTTTTTATAGTCATCTTATGGTTTTTCAGTCATCTAATCTTGGCCGTTGTCACTGATCATTTTGGCCCCAGAGTCCACCCAAAGCCCTTTGTGGCGGAAAACAGCCTGTGGTGGGAGACGGAAAACACATGACATGGTAGTGCCGCTAATTAACGTCATTTCATCAATCTTCAACCACCAAAAGCTATTCAGATTCCATATTGGCTTTCCGGTTTTGCCTGGCAATGCGCTCCTGTCTGCGATGCCCATCACTGCATTCCCAACAACAGCCTACATATCTACAAAACACACCGCTGACTGGTTATGGCAGGAGCGGACCCGCCCTCTCTTAAAAAATCAAGGCAGACCTCCAAACTGTGGTTGGAGCCATACTACCAGAATATTGAGCCGTTTGGATGCAAGTGTGCCAAACACATTTAAAGACATTCCCCAGAGCAATAATACCATATAATCAAGGCAGGGTTGGGATGACTCCTGTGGGAGAAGCCATTCTCACAGCTTGTCGAGAAAGCCATTGAGGAAAAACAAACCGGTTGAAATATAGAGACACGGATTGATGTTTTTCAAGTGGTTACTTGAAATGTCATGAAAGCCTAAGAAATGTTCATAATCATAAGTGTGTTTATAGTAGAAACGAAACACTGTGCTAAGCTATCCAGCAACGACACACACCTCGGTGGAGTTGCAACTTTAGAAAAGACCATCACGTGTCTGTTAAGTGAAACACTGTTTAAGTTTGATGTAAAGAAAATATGCATATGATTCAGTAGAAAGTCTGTGGATGTGTGTAGGAAGTGGTCAAATGTGAGGATCTTCAGTTGCAGACACTGCTATTCTCTGGCACTGAAAGGCGATCCACCGCAGCTCAGGCAGCCGCTCTCATCAACATTCCCGAGCCCAACTCTAGTCGGGGATTTAATCTGAAGTCTTATGCAGAAAAAAACTGCTTCTGTACAGGGGCTTTCCTGAGAGTTGCGGCCAAAAATACCATCGCAAACAGATCAAACTGACCACAACTACCTTTGAAAAAAACTGCTGCTCTGTTGACCTTCTCTCTGTATCCTCATCACACAGCTCTCTGTGCTCATATCTGTTTTTGCCACTCATTTCCCACTGTGCTAAGGTTTCATAAAGCAGCAGATGATGATTGAAGAGCAGGGCGTTTTTTACAGTAGTGACTCCACCCCCTGGTGGAAACATCAGGCACTGCAAGTACTGCTGCCCCTACTGATAGACAGGTCAAGACAAAACATGACTCATTATTTAGTTAACAAAATCAAAATAAATGACAGGTGAATTACATGAGGAGTGATGCACAGCTTTCACTGCAAATCTACAAATGCAAAAAGCTAAGTCTACGTAAGTGTTTCCTAAAGAAATACTGTGGAAGCTTTGGGCCTGTTCTGACTGGGTTCTAGGGGCCAGAACTACAACGGAACCCTTATTACAGGGTTTTAATGCACATACACGCATCTTGTTGCAGCCAACATCTTCAGCACAGGATTTTGGAACATGTAAGCAACAGCTGGTCTTGTATGACACTTATCACCTGATAAAGATTTTAAATAGTTCCTTGTTAACAGGTCCAGCACATTTCACCAGCCTTCCTTTTAGATGACAAGACATCCGTCATAACTTACTGTTGAGATAGCAATGAAACAGTTTTGGGCTTTTCAAATGGAAACACCAAATAATTTACATCTCTAGAATCATAATTTAGGTGGCAATAACCAGCTTTTCACATATCAGTCTTTACCCTCGTTTCAATTCAGGTTCCCCACATGTGACCCCAGGCTGGCTTCCTCAGGAGATCTGCATAAACTTGTCAAAGCCAGGTACAAAAGAATCTCATTCCTTGGATATTCAGGGCTTATTTTCCCCATGTTTTCCCAGCACGTAACCTCTTGCCCTTTCGTCCCTCAGGCTATTTAAGGTGAGCTCTACACCTAGACAAAAAGTGTGCAGCCCCCGTATTGCTGCATTGTTCCACCACCATTTTGTCCCCAACCAACCGAACCTGGTCTCCCTGTGACTTCTGTTGTATAAGATACAGCTGAAATAAACACTGGACACCTGCCGCTACAAGCTGGAGGGCACGGCTGGTAAAAACTAAGGCTTTGCATTCTTGTGGCCAGGATGACAATTTCAGCAGCGGCTCAACTAGGCAAAGAATCCCACCCAACCCTCAGAGACACAGACCGAGGTCAAACAGAGACTGTGTTTAAGTTTCATATATGCTCCACCGCTCTGGGGAAATTGAGTATGCAACATTGACCCTCTATTTAAGTAAATCAGTGGCCAGAAGATGCATTCGACTCATGGAAGGTATTTATTTGCACGTTAGTGGAAGCATGTGTGACAACATGTCAGATGGTAATGGTTTCGTGCTGTTTCTGGCACAAGGTTGAAATCACTTGTTTGATTTGTGATTGTGTCCTTGTCTTAAGGAGTCACCCCCCTCTTTGACTGTAGAGTTCAACAAAAAGCCTAGAAAATGACACCCATATCAGCATTCAAAATTATCACTCATTGTGTGAGATGAGAAAGAACATCCATAGTGAAGTATATCACTAATGAGTTTCCTATAGTTTGTGTTCATGACCCGATAACACGGAAGTACAAGCAGTTTCCGTGTCGGCAAAGTGCTGAAATTGGCAAAAGTTTGAGTACTTTAAAACAATGGCTAGTTAGCCTCACATATGCATGACGAATTGAATGTTAAAAATATCCAGACATTTATTAGACACAGCCTCTTGACACTGCATATCTGCTCGTTATCACACATTGTAGTTTATCGTTTTCCATTAAATGTGCCAAAAAAACAAGGGGGAAATATTCTTAAGAGGCTAACTCCAATTGATAACAATCTTTCAGATCAAATAATGGAGACTATAAATCTTTATGTGAAGTACTGTCCCACCCATGCGAACGCAGGCCAGCATTTATTAAATTTATTGACTTCCTAAGAGGGGGTAGAATAGGCTTGGACCCAGTCTTCAACCACTGCAGCCCAACAAACCGGTTTACTGCTTCATAATGTTCAATGGGGCCTGAGGGAGCCACTCCCACCCTGGCCCTTGATTTGCACTAACAATATCCTCTCCTTAGCACACCTTTTAACATAGAATCCTCCATCACTGTAAAGCCAAGAGAAATAATGATACAGTGTCATGAACTTCTGAGCAGTTGTTGAACGGGAAAAATTTTCTGTCTTGTGCATCACTACAAATTCTGGGTTAGAACACTAGGAGGATATCAAACGCACACCTGTCCGTGGATTACGTCCAATAATTTTGGATTACATGAACTCATACATCTGTAATTTACATATTCTGTGTCTGTATATAAAAGACTTTCATTGCAGTCAACCTCTCTACTTTTACCCTTCAAACTTGTTGATACAAGTGACAGTGATTTAAAGACGATGATTAAAAGTTAAACACGTTTCTCGAAACATGAAGGCGCGTAATGGAAGAATATCAATAAGCAGAAACGTACGCGTCATAGAAGAACATATTCCAAAGGCGTTCCCGCGGTATCACAATTACCTCAATTAAAATTATGCTAGGAGAATGTTTATAGGGGGAACTGGGGAAACTGTAAATTCAACACACATTCTTGAACTTGCGCTTATTAAACTTAGTGAGCGAGCAGTGGGGGTGCCAAAACGAGTGTTTATGCTGGATGAAGAAATATTATCTGCGATCTGAACAGACGTTTTGGCCACCAGGTTAGAGATCTTCGTAGCTTTATTGTTAACAGCTGTTGAGAGCTGGTCGTGTCTGTTTTCATTCTTCTACAAGCATCTATGAAAAAGACAAACCTGTCCGGCTAGTACCTGTCATTCAAAACATGCTATTGAATTAAGACATTGATAGATGTGCAGATATGCACATTTAATAAACTTGTAAATAAGGGCAAATTTATTGAATTTATAAAGAAGTTATTAACCTGAGACTTAATGCAATCATGCTATAATGCGAACATCACTCAGACTGAATCTGAACTCAACAGGTTGTTGTGGAGAGAAGTTTACATAACATTTCCTAGATTGCATTTCCTTTATTTATGATTTTTGATTCATAAATTTCAAATATATCTTTAGTCTATTCCTTACAAATGTGAAGCTTGAAAAACATTTAAAGATTGAGGAAGAGTTCCTCTGCCTACCCGAAGTAAGCCGTGCACGGTCCAGGCAAGCTGATCAGAAGCACTATAATGGTAAATGATAACCATCCCAGGAGAAGGTGTCCATCCAGCATTTTGTAGCGGCTCTGGGGCAGCTCATTTCGTTCGTCCTGAGTTGCTGTGTAAAATCCCTGCTTGTGAGAACAGCACTTCTTATACACCGAGGATTTCTGTGCCCCTCCCATTCACTTAGAACAGAACACGAGAGAGAGAGAGAGAGAGAGAGAGAGAGAGAGAGCTGGGGGGGACTGACTGGGCAGCTGGATTTTGAAAGACTGGCTTAATTATTTACGTTTGCTGTAATAGGAAAGCTAATAGATTGTGTCTAAGCATGTGCACTAATAATTGTGATACTTCTGAAATGGAGTAAGTGTACCAGTTTTCTTATATAGCCTACTGCATCTGGCTATTCTCGTAAACTTTTTAATATCAGAGAAAATCTCTCGAGCTGATGAAAGATATTGAGAATGCTCAACCAGCATATGAAATTTTTTTCCCATTATTCATGCTCCATTCTGTTAAAGGGATTGTTCACTCAAAATGAAAAATTCTGTCATTATTTTCCTCAAGTTGTTCCAATCCTGTGTGAATTTTCTTCCTTCTGTTGAACACCAAAGAAGATATTTTGAAGAATGTTGGATAACCAAACAGTTTCTGGTCCCCACTGACTTTTTCATTCAACATTTAACATCCTTCAAAATATCTTCTTTGGTGTTTTGATATAAGAAAGTAACTCAGGTTTAGAACAACATGGGGAAGAGTAAATGATGACATAATCTTCATTTTTGGGTGAACGATCCTTTTCAAGCTGGCCCAGTAGAGTCAAGACTTTTTTCTACATTTCTGAGAGGACATAGATGGCACAAGTTCAGTGGCAGTGAGGGAATACAGGTCTATTATTTTTGTCTAATCTCTAGATCTAGATGAAACTTTTAATGAGCAAAAAAAAAATGAATTGTTGGAAGTTATAAATCACGATGAGAGATTTGTTTTGGTTAGAGCAGAGGAGAAAAGGTTGTCTATTCTTGTTTGAATGTTTTTTTTTTTTGATAAGCAGTAAAGACAACATATAGTTCACCACACTAGAGCTGATCTGTTCTGCCTTCAAGGAGAAACCAATTATTGACACACAAAGAATGAAGTGTCATTAACATAACATAAATAGCACAGATGAAACACAAATATTGGCATGATTATCCACCACTTACACAACTTTGTTTTGGCAGCGAGTTGTTAGCGAGATAAAGATCTGTTGGGCTGGTTCCAGCTCACTCTTGGGTACACCTGGAAGGAGCCCTTGACATACTTGAAATGACAGCACTTGAATGCTGCAACAATATGGACCTTTTCATCACAAGGATCACAGTAGCAACAACAGGTGGGCTACTGGAAGCTTTTGCCAAGTTTCTGTTTGCTAAGCTGCCTGTTCTGCTGGATCATGACACAGGTACGGGGTGAAATGGCATTACTGAGGATCTACCTGAGCAGCCACGAGGCAATGACGTCTGCTTTGTTGACACCGGATGATGGGGAGCTCGACCTCACAAATGAAAGAACTGGATTTAAAAGTCTAAATGGCAAGATTCCATAATTCCTTTAAGCCTAGGTCTCCTAAAGTCAACATGAAATCAAAATGGATCTTATTTACTTTCTTAGCATGCGTTCTTCAGTGTAAGTTATTTCAAATAGAAAAGTTTGCCGTCTACTCCACCTCTTTTTCATCTGATGACACAAATCCCTCTCATTTATCAACCCCTCCCCTCCAAGCACCTGTTATATGGGTTTTCTGAATCCCATCAATTCCACTGGAAGGAGCTATGTATCCTAACATATGACCACCTACCTTAAAGGAATAGTTCACCCAAAAATGAACATTTTGTCATCATTTACTCACCCCCATGTCGTTCCAAACCTGTATGAGTTTCTTTCTTATGTTGAACATAAAAGAAGATCTTTTAAAGAATGGTAATCAATCAGTCGATGGTCTCCATTGACTTCCATAGTATTTCTTTCCCTACGAAGTCAATGGGGACCAACAACTGTTTGGTTCTTGAAAACTCTTCAAAATATCTTTTGTGTGTCTGTGTGTTCAACATAAGAAAAAACATACACAGATTTGGAAAGACATGAGGGTGAGTAAATGATGACAAAAAAATTCATTTTTGGGTGAACTAAGTCTTTAATTTCAAGCACAGGCCTGGACAGCGGACCGTGTTGTGCTGCTTGCAAAGACCACCATCATCTCTTACATCCTTTTGAATGAAAGCAGTTTAACCAGAGATTCACACTAAATGCATCATCAAGCATGTTCTAAACAAGTCTGTTTCGTTAAGTCTTTTCAGAGTCCAAACCTGCTTATATGATGTTTGTTGTTTTAGCGAGCACACATGCAAGGATATACAACGAAATCTGTGTCATATGTTACTGTTGAGATCAAAGATGGATGATGCATCTATGTTGAAAAGTGATGCTAAATGTCCCAGGTATGGCTGCTGGCATCTTCTGCTGAAGATGTAATTTGGAGCCGGTGTCTGTGCAGTAGTGATTGTGCCATGGAGTATCAAAGTCTGGCCCAAACTCCTGCAGACCCAATCACAAACACACTATCATGACGCCCCATGTCCCCATTTTTATAGCATCAAATAAACTAAAACTAAACTTATTAGAAAAGCAAACACTTGAGCATATATCAGCATGATAAAAATACATGGAAACCATCTTTGGGAATATTTATTTGAAATGTAATTATTATTTTTTTTTTTTTTTTAGTTTGGTTCCTGTCCCATTAGTTTACATGGACAGGTTGGAACTTATGACCTATACTGTAGCCAGCCACCAGGGGCGATCAAAATTTTTTAGCTTCACTTTTCAGAACATGTGAAGTAAACTTAGATGAGACACATTGCACACGTTAAATACCCTGTCGTGTTTCTTTCATTTCCTAATCAATAGTGACGAATTCACTATTTCACTATATTCACCATTGTTCTTCTAAAAATGCATGACAAGACTTAAAAATCTATAAAGATTCTGAAATTTAGGAGTTTTAGTTCCTGCAAAGATATAACTAATTAGTTCCAACTAATAGTTAGGGGTGTTTAAATTGTGCATATAGCACATTAGGAAATACATTGTATTATTCTCTGTTATTACAATGTGATTTGTACTGTAATAGACTTGCTTCGTAATTGCAAAAAATAAATTAAGAACCATCGCTATACCACACTGCACTGTTAATAGGCCTACAGAGTTTGAAAATAATTAAAGGAAAACAGTTGTAACAAATGGATGGTTTTTATAAGAGGAATTTAAGTTCTACATACAGTGGTGCACTGGTATAAAACGAGTACTTAATGAAATGCAGAGGGGGCAGTAGCAAAACTTTTCACTTTTCACCCATTAGTTTGCGATATATGTTCACACCAGTTTCAAAGAATAGCGTATGAGTGGAATTTAATGGAAAGAATTAGCTCATAGAGACATGTATGTTTATATTTCTGTTACACTATAAAAAATTATTGTGATTTTAACAGTAAAAGACTGTAAAAATGCTACAGTAAAAAGTTTTTGGAAGTGAAAAAGGAAAAGTCATTGTATAATTTACAGTGAAAAAACGTAAATTGACACTACCAGATTTCCCTGCATGACACTTCATACTTGCTTTTTTGTTTTTTTTTAAATATGTTTCTTAGTTTATTTATAATCATAATTTTACAAAGGGGTTTAATCTTACATCTAATGTTGTTAGATTAATGTTTATTGCATGTGTGTCACCATGATGGGGTTTAGTGTTTGCGTGAATGACACTGTGCACCTTCTATATATAAGTATTGCCATCCTCAACTAGTAGAAAAGCTGTTTGTGATGAGCTTTGTTTCATCATGTGACTTTCTCATCACCCCCAGTTTTTGGTGGTTATGAGTGCATTACAATGGTTCAAAACAGATATTAGTACTTCAATATGTTGGTTTATTAACATTACATCAGTTAATGAAATACGGTATTTTATTGTGAATTTAAGTTAAGTCTGTAAAACCTAAAATGTTGCTACCATATTTTTTATGGTGAAGTTCTGGCATCCACAGCTGCCAGTATTTTACCATGAATGTCACAGATTTTTTTTACAGTTAAGGTATGCATGGAGATTTACAAAAAAATAAATAAAAGACAGCCGAAGAAGGTGATTGACAGCCCATTTGCAATGATGTGTAAAGCCATGTCATAGTTAGTGAATAATCATGCCTGTTGCCTTCAAGGCTTTTTTGGTTAGGTGTGTAAGACAAATTCACTCGTACACAAAGTGCATCCATGTCTGTGGATTTATACTTGTGTTTTTCCAGATCAGACATGCCCAAACATGCACTTGTAAATGATCAGAATATCCGCAGATTTGAGCATGTGCACAGGAGTGATTAACCAGTGAAGCGTGAATTTGCATTTTGATCCACCACTTAAACTGGTGTTTATTTTTCTGTGCTAATGTCAAATACAAGAAAACATAAAAAAAGTCTATCAGTGAAATGTTTTGTGATTTTAGTAAGAAAAAAATCTAATAAAATTTGCATGCCCATTTAAAAATTGTTGTCATAATGCCATGTACTGTAAAAGTAAAACTTTTCGAAAAATGATGAAAAAAGGGTGCATTAGTAAAAATCAAATCTAACAGCATTTGCGTATCAGCTCTTACAGTATTAAAAATAATTTTTGCAATGTTAGAATTAAAAAAAAAACAAAATTAGACTAAGTTATATGATAAATTACAGTACTATTTTAGAATTTCTATTTATAATTTTTTTGTGATACAAAGCGATGCATATTGTATTCAATGTGTTCCACATTTTTAGCTTTGATTTAACTGTCAAAGAAAACAGCTTTTCAACAGTTCTTATTTAATGATAATGTACTGGACAAATCTGTTTATGCACGGCATGTAGACTCATGTGAAGCTCAAAATAATGGTCTCTTCCTCTCTTTGCATATAAGACCCTATAACAGAATAAATCAGTGTAAGCTTCCTGCCACCTATCTATCCCTTGTGAATACCAGCAGTAAGTAAAGGTAAGGACAACTAGGCAGGGAACTGGGTTGTGAGGTTCTTTTCATGAAATATATTCCTCCTGTTGTGACTATGGCTGTGTGTATAAGTTGTAACTTCAATCCAGTTAACATTAACGCATCACAGGCAGACTCCTCTGCCAACCTTTTCGGGGCCCTGTGGTATTTTCAGGATTTTTAGGCATCATTAGTGGTTTGGGATGTGGAGGCTGACACTGCATCTGTAGAGCGGGGCTGTCTCAGGTCTCACACCTCAGACAACTGTGGAGTATCCCTCTAGTGTTTATTTTCTCTCAATCATCTGAGGGTACGACCATCACTACACCCTGGCCACATATTTACTCTCTCATCTTATAAGAAAGTAGGTCTTGGTCTTATTGTGAGCGACTCATTGGTGCAAAGCCTTTCCAAAGAGAGAGAAACAAAGTTTGTCTCTGTGATCTTTAATCAAAATGTAACATCTTGCTTTGGCTCTGAAATGACTTTCTTTTTTGGCTGATGTCACCAAGCTCTCTTATTTTTCAACTCCTCCACCTTGTCATTTCGAGACCACTTTTCATGATCCAATCAATTCCAGATGGATAAAATCAAGTTTCACCCTACGTTTTTTTTTTTTTTTTTCTCTCATCAAATATCGTGTTTCACTTTGAAACACGTCACATTACAGAAGTAAAATGGTTGGTTGTTTCAGTGATCCAACATGTCAGCTTCTGGTTGGTTGAGAAACAGCAATTCTGTTTAATGCTGCTAGTGGCTGAAAAAATTTCACTTAAAGTCAATATGCAATTGCTTTTACAACCTAATTTGCTTCCATATGCATTTTTTAGAGTTGCACATTATATGTAGCATTTGAATATTTTCCAGTAGCATGAAAGCAAATGGGGTTGATATGAATCCATATAGCCTATTTTGTGGAAGGGGAACTTCACCATGTTTGAAATGCATGACATATTTACTCTCTCATCTTATAAGAAAAGTAGGTTTCTTGTCTTATTGTGAGCGATCCAACCTCATTGGTGCAAGGCATTTCAAAGAGAGAGAGAAACAAAGTTTGTCTCTGTGATCTTTAATCAAAATGTAAACATCTGGCTTTGGCTCTGAAATGACTTTCTTTTTTGGTCTGATGTCACCAGCTCTCTTATTTTTCAACTCCTCAACCTTGTCATTTCGAGACCACTTTTCATGAATCCATCAATTCCAGATGGATAAAATCAAGTTTCACCCTACCAGCTACGTTTTTTTTTTTTTTTCTATCTCATCAAATATCCTGTTTCACTTTGAAACACGTCACATTACAGAAGTAAAAGGTTTGGTTGTTTCAGTGACCAACATGTCAGCTTCTGGTTGGTTGAGAAACAGCAATTCTGTTTAATGCTGCTAGTGGCTGAAAAAATTTCACTTAAAGTCAATATGCAATTGCTTTTACAACCTAATTTGCTTCCATATGCATTTTTTTAGAGTTGCACATTATATGTAGCATTTGAATATTTTCCAGTAGCATGAAAGCAAATGGGGTTGATATGAATCCATATAGCCTATTTTGTGAGAGACTTCACCATGTTTGAAATGCATGTACCCTGTTCTGCAGAATTCCTTGATGGCTCCTCAGACATACCAGTGCTCCTCTCTTTATGCATCATATTTAGCTAGCATATTGGTGAAAGGGGACAGGCATGTAAGGCATGTAAAAAGAATTCTTTTTTTTTTTTTTTTTTTTGATGTATGATTTCCTCAACTTATAGATCTAGTCCAGAGGAGCCTTTCGACTCGGGTGTTTGAGGAATGTGCAAGCAGAATACAGCTAACATAGAAACCATCGACTGCTGTTTGTACAGTGTGCATTAATGGACTTTATTGCATCGAATGCATTAGTGCATTACTCAGTAGTAGAGCAGCTAAGTTTGTCTATGGAAAGTCCCTGTCTGTTAGTGTCCTAAATATCAGTCAGCTACTGTTAATGCAAATGTCTTCTCTAATTGTTGTGAAATGCTTCTGCTGATATGTAATGACATGTAGGAGCTTGTCCATCTCCTTAAGGCTTTCTCTGTAGACTCTTTGTCTTCACAATACAACCTAGTTTTCTTAGTTAAACATTATAAAGGAAAAAGATTCCTGGGGCTTAGATTCCATGGCTGCTGGCCCTGAGGTAAACACAGTACCATAGCAATCAACCCCAACATCACAAGAAAAGAAGCTGATTGCTTGTAGTTTCAAAATGTTGAAAGCAGCAAGGTAAGTTAGGTGGCAATGTAGTTGTGAAAACTGACCATGTTGGGCAACAAAGTGTGTCAAAAGCACACATTTTAGATGTGACTTAATGCAATTTAAAGTGTTTTGTGTCATTCATAAATGCACTTATTCTTTTCTATTGCAACATGCATGTAAAATACAACTGTATGTAAATACATGCTTGCGAACGGAGGTTTTTGAAGTAGTTCACCAAAAAGAATTTAATTCTTTCACTGACCCTGTGTTCAGGTCAGACTGTGTTACAGTCTGGACAAGTTGATGCTAGTTGTTGAAAATCTGCGTTGACAGATTTCATAGAAAATTGTGCAGTGTATGATGGTCACAATATGACTTGGAAGACATCAAACGTTTTATATTTTGAGCCCATTTTAGAACACATATTGTGTTCATTCTCCTAGCAAAAAGGCATGTGTTTCTGTGTGAGTTTGTGTTTAGAATGACTTAAAAGTCTGTATGCCTGAAGCCCAGTTTTTTTCCTGTGCAGATATTTACAACTTCAGCATGTACTGTATATGATGTCTAGTGTTCAGATTTAGAACACTTTAAAGAACCAAACAAGTCTTGATATTTTTTTTTAATTAAGCTTTGTGTGTCCAAAAGACTCCAATGAGAGTGGGACTGCAAAGCAGAACATTTTTGCCTTGTTTTCATTCACTATTCATTTTCAAATTGCTCAAAAATGCAGATTCATTCACAAATATAACAGCACTATGCATGCAACATGATTGAGACGCAGAAACTTGAAGGTTTAAACCTTTGTCAATGACATTTAAAAAATCATTGTTAACGATTTCTGATTTCTCAAAAATTAACGTGGCCATTCAATTTGAATTTGAGGTCACACTGTGAGCATTTTCATTCGTAAAGTTCACACTTTAGTCATATTGGTCACACTATAGCCATATTTTGCTGTAGTTTTAAATATGTTCATTACAAAATGCTTGTTGGATAATCCGTGTAAAGAATATTTGTTTGATTATGTGTTTTGAATTATTTCCATCTTTTCAAATAAGGCATTTGGCTTTGGGAATATGCCTATAATGTACAATAAAATTGTTTCTAAGTAAAGTAAAGTAAAATGATATTACAGGTGGCCTCTTTGCTTGCACCAGATGTAAAGTGTTATAGCAGCAGGCGCAAACCTGTAGGACTTTCTGCTGCAATGATGCTGGATTAACCTACTGCTAAACATGTTCCTCTTTCCCTCATATTCCCAGTGTGTTGTCCATGACAGCCAGTAGTTTAGACATCATTCTCTGCCAGAAAATGTGTGCTGCATACCACAAAACTGTTCACCAGACCTCTGTTCTCCACCTCCTTCCATAAATTTCATCTCATTTTCATTCTCTCCTTCCTCTATTTAGTGAACTATGTGGCATCCAGTATATAGTGAACAGTGAATGAGTGACTAGTTTTCAGTGAACAGACTCAACCAAGGTTTTTGGGGTTTCCTACTTTGTCCTGCAGTTAACATGATTCTTAGAGCTTTGTCTTAGTCTATCAAACCTGATAGCTGATGAAAGCTCTCTGTGATCATCAAAGAAGGCACTACCTTCAGCGAAAAAAAGCCCTTTCCTGCCCCTCACTGTCTCTTCAGACTCTGGGATTGACAAAGTGACAGCAGTTGGGCGAGCGCTTCCAGGGAAGAGCCCAGTTTTCAAAGGCCGGGGTCAGATAAGCAGGTCAGCAAAGGGAGGAACGAGGCATCCACCCGACTGATTTCAGCTACGTAATGACTGGATGGAATAAAGTTGACGCAGATGGACGTGGCTGTAATGATGCTGATGTCTGGAGTAACTAAGACACGGTCAGATATTGTGTTTCATCTCTTCTTTTCAAAAGGTGGAGGCAATGAATACACAAAGATTAATATTTGCCACGAGATAGGCTTAATACTGGGGTCAGTCTTGTAGTAAGTGTAAGTGTAAGCAGAAACACACTGTATAAGAGCATGTCTCTTTGAAAGTGAAAGTGACGTGACATACAGCCAAGTATGGTGACCCATACTCAGAATTCGTGCTCTGCATTTAACCCATCCAAAGCGCACACACACAGCAGTGAACACACACACACCGTGAACACACACCCGGAGCAGTGGGCATCATTTATACTGCGGCGCCCGGGGAGCAGTTGGGGGTTCGGTGCCTTGCTCAAGGACACCTCAGTCGTGGTATTGCCGGCACCAGACTCGAACACACAACCTTAGGGTTAAGAGTCAAACTCTCTAACCACTAGGCCACGACTTCCCTAAATGCAAATGAGCTGCTGCTCCCCGCCCCCTTTTCCAGAATAGAGCTGCGCCACTACAGCTCGTACCTGCTATAAAACATCTGTTTTGTTTATGATTATCATCTTTATTTTATTGCATTAAAATCATGTGTTTAAAACCATATTAGATTAAACTTCTGATATATACGGTTTTCTGAGCACACACATACAGAATGCGGCTGTCACAGCATGTGAGAACTAAACGAAGTTTTCATTCACACACAAGTTAACGTTAAAATCAGACGAGTTACAAAACCAGTTGGTTATGTCTGTGAAGGTAAACAGCTGGGAAATACATTGCATGTTTATTTTAGATCTGTGTGGCAGCAGCAATATACAGTAAATAAATCAATAAATCCACTGCTCTGTTGTCTCCTCTGAGGCTGGGACTCTAAATACTGTTCTAAATAGCTCGTCTGTGCAGCCAAAGACAGAACAGTTAGCATGGTTTGCTCAAACTTTTGCCATGGCATTAGAGCTGGTATGTTAGAATGATGGCGCCGTTAATTAACAGATTAAGGGGCGGTAATATTATAATGAGATCCCTTTGCCACGTCACTAGGAGAGCGAAATCTGACGAGCTCATTTCTTCAGACGCTTGGAGTTACTTTTTCAAATCCTTCAGCCTGAGAGAATGAAAGGGCTTTTACATTTGCCAAAGTTAGAACATTTTATATTAAAAACAAACAAGCAAGCCCAGCCTAAATGAGAAAAATAAACTAAAAAAAAATGCAACACATTACTTTCCATAAAAAGTAACCAAGTAACCCAATTAGTTACTTTTTTAGACAGCAATGCAATATTGTAATGCATTACTTTTAAAGTAACTTTCCCCAACCGTGTTCAATAGCAACACAGAATAACACACTGCACATTCATTTGAACTCAACTGCTGTCATCTTGCGCCTCAATTATCAGCTCTATTCACTGTAAAATGAAACATGAGGACTTCAGTATTAATGGCAGGCTAATGGTAATATTTTTTCTTTCTTCTCAAATAAATATTTTACTTCCCCGTCTTTATTTATGCGTAATTAGTGATAAAACTGTACGTTATGCCTTAAATGTTCATCTCGTCTGAACCTCATTTAGGTTCAAAGGCGTTTGTTTTTCTTCATGGAAGCTTTGCATTTAAATAGCTAATAAAATATTTCAACTAGAATCAATATGTTGTGTCTAAGTATTTATTTATGAGTCAAGTAGCCTTGTAATAAGCGAGATAATGTACATCCAGCCATTTGTTATCACAAAATAAAATAAACCTCTTCAGGTCTGGGTTTATTCTGTGATAACAACTGGCTGGATGTACATAATCCTTTGCGAAACACATGTTAGTAGAACAAGAACTCCCTTCCAAATTTGTGGGTTATTTTCTCATCTGTTCCTTATTCACTCCACATTTTGCTCCTTGTGCTCTCATACTGGCCTGAGAGCTTTGGCAGGGGTAGGAGTGGCAAGAGCAAGACAGATCAAACACCTGAGAGCGACTGACTGCTACAGGTATTTCATTGTGTTCTGTTCCAACATTCTCCTCTGGAATTCAGAACGCTCATAGATTTAGCTCAATAACAAAAGGCAGGCTGTTGTCAGTGAGTCATGAAAAAGTTGACAGTTTGATTGCAAAAGCTGCACATTTGTATGCTGCAACAATCCCTAGCTAAACTAGATAGTAAGGAATTGTGATTTGTAACATTTGTTATTAAAGATGTGTGTTTTCTGATCTGCCTCTGGTTGGACAAACACACACTCCTACCCCAAACGTACGCCACTGGTTGAGGTTGAGGCAGTGCTGCTGTGTCAAAATGATATGATGCTAAAACAAACCGAGAAATGTTTTTGGTAGCCATATACAGATGAATCAACATACAGATGATTTGTAGTTGTCCCTGCATATTAAACTGGGATATAATGAAATATTTCAAAATTACGCAGAGCTATGACCAAATTTTCAAACAATACTGACCTCTAGTGGTTTTTTATCTGCAACCATTTATCATTTAAGAATGAGGCTCCACAACACCATGAAGCCAATTAAGGTTGTTATAACCAAGTAAGATTCAGTTTAGTTTGTGCCAGGGTTTTAGGCACCAAGAAAGTGGCTTGGCTTTTACCAGCGCTCAATGCCATAGTGACTTATGCTCCATGGCTAACCTGCTGTGCATCTGCTTTTGTTCTGGGTGAGAGATCTCAAACCGAAATTGGTCCAGCTGTAAGCAATGTGACACCTCTGATGTAATAAAGTCACTCCCTCAGGTTTTCTGTGAAGGTCAGTGATAATTCATTCAAATTTGTTTGGTCCGATTCTCACTATTAACTATGACTTTTCTCCTTAATAAACTATTCATTTCATGCTTATTAATAGTTAGTAATTAGGCGGGTGGATTAAGGGATGTAGAATATGATCATGCAGAATAAGATATTAACGTGCTTTATAAGTACTAATAAGTGTTTATATATTATACCATATCCTTAATCCATTACACAATTACATTTTTTACAATTAATATGCTTTTGGTTACAGACAGCATGTAATAAATAAGCTTAAAACATTAAATATTACTAAGCTAAATTACCTAGCTTGCTTCACTTGTACTTTTATATCAAGATATTTTTTTTTTATCATCTTTCTTTGATGCAACTGATGTCACATTTTAATTGCACATGCTCCAAATTTTATCATGAACTCAGGATCAGAGCCTGGAGGGCCACTGTCCTGCAGAGATGGGCTCCAACTCTAAATAAACCCACATGAACAAGCTAATTGAGGTCTTCAGGATTACTATACAGTTACAGGCAGGTGAGTTTGATTGGGATTGGAGCTAAACTCTGCATGACAGTGAGCTGAAGAACCCTACCTTAGAATAGCCCCAATGTACAAGTGAACTGATTTTATAGCTAACCAGGAAAGTGAAAGTGAGTTTTCATATTTTAAAAGTAACAGCTACCGTACGACTGGCTCTTTCCATTGCTGTAACCTTGAAAAACTTAATCATTCTCTTAATGCTTTTGCCTGCTTGCAACATTTCATTTCTTCACGTAGCCTACGCCACAGACCCGGTCCCTTGAGATAGACCTGATCTGACTTTTCTTCTCTCGAGCTGCACAGATGTTCCAGGCAGTGAGTCAGCATCTTATGAAACAGGAATATGAAATATATCGCACGGGCGTCCGCCTGCTGTGAAGGAAAGTGAGGCTGAGTGGATTGATGGGGCGCTCGTCTCAGCAGTGGCTGATATAAGACAGGATGCAGACCACTTTCTGTTTTTAAGTCCTTCAGAGCGCTCTGCTCATCTGCTCTTGGAAAATAGATTTTCTTCCTGCTGTGAAGAGACAAGACTGGAATGTATTCATGTCATCTAGAGGAAATTATTAGTTCAGCCTTATGAGTCACAACAAGAAGAAAAAAAAACAGTGTAGAACAACATTTTTAAGCAACTAAGTACTTTTTTCCCCTTTTTTCTTGATTCCATTCAACCTGTACTGTCCGATTTGATTTAGCGGTGCTGCACAGTAAAAACATGTCACCATCTTATGCAAAATATGCCTCCAGAAAACTGTCAGCAAGTGAAAATCGGTCCTAAAATCATGTAGTCTATACCCTGTATTATTGTCATGATCTTTCCTGTAAATGTAAGGGACTCTTTTAAGATTCCATTACAGTTACTCTCCCTATAAAATATACTTTCTTATGTACTTTCTTGATGTTCAGCAACAAAGGTTTCTCTGTTGCACTCGGCCTGTTTGATACCCGCACACATCTTTTAAAGTTTCAACCTCGAATCGTTTGATCTTATGACTGTTTACGAACTGGAAATATGCTTGGACTTCATCATGTTTACAGAATAAAGAATATAAGGGGATAGTTCACCCAAAAATGAAGATTCTGTTATCATTTACTCACCCTCATGTTGTTCCAAACCCGTATGAACGTCTTTCTTCTGTTGAACATGAAAGAAGATATTTTGAAAAATGTGGGCAAACGAAGAATTGACAGTAGCCACTGATTTATTTTCAAGTTTATTTGTTCAAGTTTATTAATTTGTATAGCGCTTTTCATGATACAAATCGTTTCAAAGCAACTTTACAGAAAATTAAGTTTCTACAATATATTTAGTAGTATCTTATCAGTGGTGACTGTCAGTAATTGTACATATGGCAGAAATGTACGGAAAAATCAATTAAAGATCAAATCAAACAGATGATGAATACTATTAACAGCAATTATTATGTTGCAATCGAACTGGTAGTTCTTTATGTTGTTTCAGGGTTGGCATCATCTCTTCTCAGGTGTTCTGGATTCAGACTGGAGCTTGTGTTAATCCTAGTTACAGCAAAAACAGAGAAACAAATAGAGACATAATTAGCATAGCTGCTGTTCCAACCAAGCAAAACTGATTTGTTTAACCCAAGCTAAAGAATAATAATACGCATTTGATCAGATATAACTGCAGTCCAAGATTATGAGATGCATTATTTGAATGCTTGGCCAAAGAGATGTGTCTTTAATCTAGATTAAAACAGAGAAAGTGTGTCTGAACCACGAACATTATCAGGAAGGCTATTCCAGAGTTTGGGAGCCAAATGTGAAAAAGCTCTACCTCCTTTAGTGGACTTTGCTATCCTAGGTACTACCAAAAGTCCAGTGTTTTGTGACCTTAGGGAGCGTGATGGGTTGTAGCGTGGTATAGACTAGTTAGGTATGCAGGAGCTAAACCATTGAGGGCCTTATAAGTAAGTAATAATATTTTGTAACTGATATGGAACTTAATATGTAGCCAGTGCAGAGACTGTAGAATTGGGGTAATATGATCACATTTTCTTGACCTGGTAAGGATTCTAGCCGCTGCATTTTGGACTACCTGTAGCTTATTGAAGATGCAGGACAACCAGCTACAGTAGCAGTGCATTACAACAGTCCAGTCTAGAGGTCATGAATGCATGAACTAGCTTTTCTGCATCAGAAACAGGTAACATGTTTCGTAGCTTGGCAATGTTTCTAAGATGGAAGAATGCTGTTTTTGTAAAATGGGAAATATGATTTTCAAAAGACAAGTTACTGTCTAATATAACACCCAGATTTTTGACAGTAAAGGAAGTAACAGTTCGTCTAGATGCAAATTGTAATCCAAAAGATTCTGTGTACTGTTTTTTGGTTCAATAAGAAATATCTCTGTCTAATCCGAATTTGATAGGAGAAGATTATTGGTCATCCAATCATATAACAGTTTTAACACACTCTGTTAGCTTAGATAATTTTGAAGTTTCACCTGGTCTTGTTGAGATACATAGTTGACCATCATCAGCATAACAGTGGAAACTAATCCCGTATTTTTTTATAATATTACCAAGGGGCAACATGTATATTGAAAATAGCAGAGGACCTAGGACAGATCCTTGTGGCACTCCATATTTTACTGGTGATAATTGAGATGACTCCCTGTTTAAATAAAAAAAAAATGGTAGCCATAGTTTTCCATAGTATTTATTTATTTATTTATTTATTTTTCCATATTATGGAAATCAAAGGCTACCACCTCTTATATTAGATTTTTCGACCACTAGATGTCACAAGGGAGCAGGGTTATTATAGTTAACTTTTCAAATAAAATAAAATAAACACAGAACAGCTGCTAACAGGGCATCTACCTACACAAATCTATAGTCCCAGTTAGCAGTTTCAAAGGGAGGGACTCACATACAGTAACTATGTGGCTGCTGAAAAACTTCACAAAAAAGCTCAGATTACAGCACACACACAGGTCCTGACTTCACTCTCAGCTCTGTTAAGTAAAAAATCATCTCTCCTTAAAGGTATAGTTCACCCAAGAATGAAAATTCCACCATTATTTACATAACTCACTCTTATGTTGTTCTAAACTTGTATACATTTTTTCTTCAGTGAAACACAAAAGGAGATGTTATGCAGAATGTCCATATTGCCCTTTCCCATTCAACAAAAGTATATTGACCAAAGGCTATCAAGCTCTAAATACAACCATAAAAGTAGTCCAGAAAACATTTGTGCTTGTGATATGTGAACAACAAATTGAAATGTATCTCATTGCTCGATAAAAGTCCTGCCCTCTGGTGTAGCTCTAACATTTGCTTCTATTGAATTATTGAAAGAGCAGTGTGAATAACATCCTTCAGAACTTTCCCTTTAGTGTTCCACAGGTTAGAAATTTGGAACGACACAAGTGTTTTTGTAATTTTTTTAATTCAAAATGTTTTTCATTATGTGTGATCTCTTTTAACATCCACATTAATATGCACCATATTTTCTGTTTCAAATGATGTTGGACTGAAAATGAAGACCTGCTATATGAGGTAGAAGGTGGTGAAACAGAATTTGGAAGGAGTAAGGTTCGATGACGTGTTGCTAATGTGGAGGTCTGGCCCACCCAGTGTACTTACTCTCCTGGATACCACCTTGACTTTGCATTTCTCCACATGACATAATGGTCTCGGTGAGGTCAGAATAGGCGCGAGAAAACACCATGATGTTGACACAAGGTCCCTCTGTTACCCACAGGATAAGTGAAAGATGGGCAAAAACGATTGAGGGTGAGAGACTGGGCATTTGAAAACTGTGAAACCAGGGAAAATATGAAAAGATTTTTTGATTTAGTATTGTCCCGGGGTCTTTTTTTCTTCTTCTTCTTTTTTTCTCAGAACACACAAATGACAAATGTCATTTCCCTGACATTATTTATTGTGTTTTGTGGTAGAAATTACTTTTTCAACATTTTTAGAACTAAAATAGCAGTCTCTTTTCCCTTGTTAAAGCTCATTTCAATTATACACACTTAAATAACATTTTCACACATAATAATATATTCCAATTGGAAATAATGCACAATAAAAAAAAAAAGTTGTGAGATTTTGCTACGTTTTCTCAACTTTGCGCTTTACTGACACCATTTTTCTCCATGGTTGCCAAGAACTTACTAAACTAAACACTGACTTGGAAAAAAAAAATGTTTTGGTCAGGGTAGATATTACATCACAGCTGAGACAGCCGATTTTTATTACAGTTAATAATTTATTTATAATAATTCAAACAAAATACAGTTTTAGCATGGTTTTAGCATGGGACAAAAAGATTACTGTTGAAGAAACACCCAGTTATGCCTTAATGTTTTATATTCACCTTCCACCATGTTAGGGTTTTACATTAACTAAGGTAATGTGCTCATGTATGTCTACAGTAGCTCTGCTTGAAGGGTCATGAATTGAGAAATCAAAATTTCCCTGATCTTTTGACAAGCGGTCATTGTGCTATAAAAACATTAAGATGCAAGACTGCCTGAAGATTTCTATCATGGGGTTGTTTAATTTCAATAAAGTGCCTGATCATGTCAGTGGGGCATAATTGTTTATTTCACTACTGGACACAAGCTTTGCAAACACACTTTTAGTGAAAGGAAAAGGACATAATGCAACAACACTTAAGTAGCCGTGTTAATTCTGAAGCCATATCTGTGATAAACGACTGATATGTAAAGACTCATGAAGACTCATATCTATGCATCAGCAAAATCAAGCCATTGACTGAACAGTCATGTTCACATTTTTAGTAAAAAATAACTGCTATTTACATTGTGATTATATATAAAAGAATGCTCACTTTATAATCGCTGGAGATGTCATTCACTTGCAAGTTCTGTTCTCTTCCATTATAATCATTGAAACTGTCTATACTCCATATAAATCTCATCTTTACATCGTTTATGCACTTTATTGTTTATAATGAGAGAAATAGTGAGAGAATGTGAGCACATGCTGAACAAAAAAATGGCCATTGCTCAATGCTGCAAAAAAAAAAAAAAAAAAAAAAAAAAACCGTTTTTCAAAGTAATGTTTGATGGGGTAGATATACTGTAACTGAGACTTTTCCACAATTAGTTAATCCCAGTAATCATAAACAAAATGATATTTAAACAGTTCCATGTGTATAATACTTATTTCATATGCAAAGATGTGCAAATGAAGTCTTAACCTTCTGGTGCTCCTCATTTTGGGAGTCACACTTGTGATCTTCACGGTCAAAAGTGACCGGACACGTAAAATCTTTACCTTTTTTCCCCTCAGTAAAATTAATGTAACATATTTTTGTTCTATAATATTTTTTTTAAATTTATTATTTTGAGATAATTTCATGGTACTGATTAATATTTCTGCAATAATTATGATCAATTTCTTCCTATTGAAAATAATACAAATATTTAAAAGTATATATTTTTATATTTACTTTCCATGTTAAAATAGAATCAATGCCTTTAAAATCTAATTTTTGAAGCCTCATTAGTGCCATCTGTGGAGTAAAATAAGAAAAACATCTGCAATTCCATGGCTTGCCCATATATCCCTATATAGCTCTAAATAAAACGTCTATAAATTTTCTAATTGTTTTTTAGGCATAATTACTTATTTTTATTAAGTTGTGGTTATATATATTTAGACATTCTCAAAGACAACTCTCTGTAAAGATTTAGATTTTTTTTTTTTTTTTTTTTTAAATGTTGATTTGAAGCGTCAGTTTTTGAATTATTATTACTATAGTCAAACCTGAACACAGAGAAAGCATTTTGTTACACAAAACATTAAAATTCTACAAAAATGTAACAAAAATGAACAAGAATATTTTATCAGAGCTTAATTCTTCTGGGTCTGATCTGATTTCAGTTTTCTGCCTCGTTTTGGCTATATGGGTATAGACATAATTATTCATTCGAGTGTGTATAATTGTGTATGTGTAAGTGTGTGTGTGTGTGTGTGTGTGTGTGTGTGTGTGTGTGTGTGTGTGTGTGTGTGTGTGTGTGTGTGTGTGTGTGTTGCACTCTTGATG
The DNA here is from genome assembly GCF_018340385.1 of Cyprinus carpio. Classification (NCBI taxonomy): domain Eukaryota; kingdom Metazoa; phylum Chordata; class Actinopteri; order Cypriniformes; family Cyprinidae; genus Cyprinus; species Cyprinus carpio. The sequence goes on along the minus strand of NC_056598.1, from coordinate 3,608,547 downwards.
TTTTAAAGTGTAATCCCTTCTTTGCTGTCCACTTTTTTACTGCATTGTAATGAATTATTGCTTTTATTTGACATATTTGCTGTGTTACAGGTGTGTGTGTGTGTGTGTGTGTGTGTGTGTGTGTGTGTGTGTGTGTGTGTGTGTACGCGTGTGTGTGGATGTGTTGGTTTTACACTCTTGATGTTTTAGAGTTTCACCCCATCATTGTCAGGTGGTTTTTTCTGCATTGTGGCAGATTTATAGACTGTACACACAAAAATTCTCTGAATTTGAATTATCTGAATCATACCCTTTTTTGTGTGTTCACATTCCAAATGCCATAAAAGTCACCAAGTTACGTACAATTCTGATAAAGTTGTGATTTAAAAAAATTCAAAACAGAACATTCTTCAGTAAAAATCGACCGAAGAGCACCTTAAAGGAGACATGCCCCTTTTAAAGGAGTGTTGAAAACAGACAAAAACAAGGCAGAAAATTTGTGAACTTTTTTTACATATATTATATACATAAAAACACATTTTTATTTATCACATTATAAATGCTCCTCATGGAACATTATAAAATAATAATAATAATAACCACCCCTTTGCAGCCTGTGTATATCTAAATGACCCAAATGTCAAGAAGTTTTAGAAAAACTTTATCAACATGAACCGGTAGTCATGTTGAGTAAGGAGGAAAAAATGTGAAGGTTCACTGAGTTGATACTCACCTGGGGGCAATATTAATCATATTCCATTCTCATGGCTGGAATAATAGAGCTGACACTGTGCCCATATACTGTAACCCATGACTAACAACACCTCACCCTGTTCAAGCTCTGTTAGCTGGACTCTGAAGCAGAACCTCAAACATTTCTGTCTGTTTCACCGGAGATGTTGTGGAGCGGACTGCGGCTGACGTTGTTCATGTCATTTGAGTATGTTTTCAGTGCTGACTCTGACTCTGCCTGTGAGGTCACGATGATTACAACAGCTGGAAAAAACGCCTCGACTCACACCTCTGCTGTCTCTTTTCCAGAAATAAAAAGTAAAAGCACACTCTATATCATGCACAGTACGTACTTTGACAAAAACACCTTCCAACACCCTACGAATAGGTGTCTGCATGTAAAAAGAGTATGTTTATTATGACAAAAAATAAAAATGTTCTTAATAAAAATACTCTTGTAAATTGTACTTGTGGTATACTTAAAGTGTGCTAAACTGGAACAACTTATTTTGTACTTAATGCACTTTAATTGTGCGGAAGTAGTGCTGAAGTCCAACTAAAGATAAGCTGAAGTATATTTGATTGTGCTAAAGTGGAACTACTGCAAGTATACTTTAAATAGCTTGCATTTATTCAAAAAATTATACAATCCTCATCAATGAGACATTAAAACACATTTTAGGCTTTATAATAAGAAATGTGCATGTGCACAAGTACTACTCTTAATAAAGTTTAATTATCCTTTTTATATCAGTAAGTCTCAAGCAATATTTCATGTTAATAGATATGAACTATACTTGGTATATTACTTTTTTACTAGGGTACTTTGTCTTTTTTATGTTCTGCATGTAAACCTGTATATCTTCAACATCAATAATCAGCCTTTACTAAATATGAATTATTCAAAGCTTGAAAATGTGACAGATCATTTTTGTGTAAACCATTCCTTTAATGAATATCTAATCCAAAAGTTAATTTTCTCATTCAACAAAGGCAAGTCACTTATTACAGCACAGAGGCATTCAGAAAAAAAACTTCCAGAAGCCACTAGTTTGTTAATTAAAGGCAATAAATGTCAGTCATACCATGAAGCTAATTTGTCACGAAGAGATATTTCACGATGTATATCTCAAGGCGACGCAGCTCTCTTTATTACAAACGTGATTCTCTTCAGTTTACTCATTAATTCACAATCCAGGAATCTGTCGGTAACTTTGTAAAGCATTTGGGACTAATATGCAAATCTCGTGATAACATGTTATAACAAATTTGTCTGTTGTAAGGTTTCTTTTCCACTAGAGGGCTCAGGTTGGTCAGATGTTAACTGGAACATGAAGGTGACAGCTTTAACAGCACTGAACGCTTTAGACAAGAGAATTCTCACACTGAGGTTGTGGAAGAAATGACATTTGATACTTACGGACGGTACTCGCTGTGTCAAAATATTTGCTTCGTTTAAAAAAACAACAACTCTGCTGCTGCAGCTGCTGAGCAACCTGAAGAGCAACATTGAGTTTGCTGCTGCTCATTGCCACTAGATGGAGACGCATGAAACAGAAATGTGTTTGAACATAGTCCTAGACATATAACATATCAGCTACAATCGTGCAAAAAAAAAAAAAAAAAAAAAAAAAAAAATCGCATGAAAAAATTTGTGCATAAATTCATTCAAATATGACACATCAAAAACACGAGTTTTTATAAAATGATTGAAACTACTCAGATGTGAAGACGCCATCATTAAAAAAAAAAAAGTTTCAGTATCATGACTTCAGAGGTAAAACTGGAAGCAGCCAGTCACTGTTAAAAGCAAGTCTTTAAGAGTCTCTGAAGAAATGTAAGCCTGTAGGCCCATAAGGAAATTTGTTATCTCGTTATTCTATTATCGTTTTATCTATTATGTTAGGCTAAATATTCAGTTTTGTGTAAAAGTTGATCACTAGTTATTTAATAGTCGGAAGGAATTCTCTGATTAGATCTGCAAGTTAGTCATTACATTAAATGATGAGGGAGAGCGTGAGATTCATTCATTCATTCGTTAATCAGCGTTTCCTCTTTACTCGATGTGAGCTTCTCCTGTTTCGCCACGAACCGCACCTGAGCAGGTGTGTATCGATCGATGAATACACGTCACGTTACTCTGAAACTTGCAGAAATATTGCAACATCTGCATATAAAAAGACCGTTTCCCATTTGGATGAAAACAGCATTATAACTTATTTTTGTATTAGGCTATTATAACATAGATTATGATTATTTGTGTTTATATTATCATTAGTATCATCATCAATAGTCCTAGTTAATTCTGATTAATTTCATGATCTTACCCTTTCAGTTAAAATGTTATAAAATGGACAGATCAGTCTAATCCCGAGCAATCTTGTCCGCGTTTAAAAGTTTTCATTGGATTCGATAGCTAGGCTATATTTGAAATGCAACAAATTTATTTGGAAGCAAATTAGGGTTTAGCATTTTGACATTTATTTATTTATTCGTAGATAATATAGCATTGAAACATTTCTTTAAAAAAAAATAGGTTCGATTTTTTTGTATTCATTTTTTAAATAGGCTAACAAAACAGCTTGATCATTTGAACAGCGAAGCAAGCAGCAGCGCAAGAAAAACTAACACAAGGCAAGCAAGCGATTCACACGTTTTCATTTTTGCATATGAGGGGCTTTAAACCGGGGGGTGAAATCCGGACAGGTTGTTATAGCTACCCAATCCACAGGGGTCCCCCCACCCACCCTTAGACAACCTTATATATATAACACACAAAGCCTTGCATGTCCCAATAACTATTAAACCAGTGCGTGTCCCGAGCGTCTGCGGTTCAGGCTGACTGAGTGACTCTGTCATCAGAATTTCGCCCGTGGCAAAAGCCTGTGATTGGGTCCGAACGCAGAGCTGCTCTCAACTTTAACATGCGCCTCATGACCGCGCGCAGGAGAACGCTGTAGGATTATCGGAGAGAAATATCGCTCATCATCACCTCGCGTTTTCTCATTGACACACGCGGGCGAGAGTGTGTGCGTGCGTGTGTATGTGTGCGTGTGTGTATGTGCGTGTGTGCGTGTGCGTGTCAATTTAAGCCTAACTTTTTAAAGGATGATATATCTTGGATATTTCCTGTTTCTTTTTTGTGGGCTCACGCGTACGCGTGTCATGGCAAGTTACCCGATATGGTGGTAAGTTTTATGACTTTTTTAACCTTTCCTTGTGAAAAACAAAGAGTTTGGTAGTCTAGAAAGCGTAAATGACAAGCTTTTCAACTTGACAATTTGGGGGATTGAAAATATTTATGACGTCAGTTGTAATTTACCGGTATCTATCTATCTATCTATCTATCTATCTATCTATCTATCTATCTATCTATCTATCTATCTATCTATCTGTCTGTCTGTCTGTCTGTCTGTCTGTCTATCTATCTATCTATCTATCTATCTATCTATCTATCTATCTATCTATCGTGCACCTGTTAGTCGTTTGAAGTTCAATAAGTAAATTGCAGGATCAATTTTTATCAACAAATCCTGTGTAAATCATCTTCAATTCATTAATTAAACGTTTTATTTATTCATTAAAATTATAAGTGCAATTAGTTAATTTCATCTACCCAAAAGTTCAACAATTGCAAGAAAAAATTAAAAATACATCTTTTTTTGTCACTGATATATTTTATGACAGGCTGGCCGTCAAACCGGGCTGTCTTTAAATAAAACCCATGCGAGGAAATGCTATTTGTGCTACGTGTTATTTGTGATAGATCAGCTGCTATAATGTAGCAATTCGATTTCGTTAATCAGAGCTAAACTTTGTCGGAAATCATTTAAATAAGGCTTACAGCATATTCAGCATTTTAGTTTTTGTATTTTTTTTTAATCAACATTATTGTATGCTTTTGAAAACTTAGTTGTGATCATTGTATTTTAAACAGGCCTGAAAGACTTATTCTACTTATGATAACAGTACAATTGTGGCTGATGAGGTTGGAGAATAATTTTAAGCAGATCTAATTGACTGTTAAAAGTATGCAGAATTACATTTTCGTGCTTGATCAAATTCACTGGAACTTTCAATGTATTTTATTACAAACATTCTCTTAAAATAACTTTATGCTTGTACAAAAAAAAAAGTACAGTTCATAACTGACACATAGCAAACATTCAAGGTGTTCTCTAGGTCTCCACCGATTTTACTCACACACCTTAAGATCATTGTTTCAGCGAGGCAAGACAATAAAGCAGAGTTTTCTCAGTGGTTGTAAAAGCTGTAATTGAGTAGGTCATTAGTCACAGTCCAGGCCACTCTTTTTTGTTAATTGTTGTCTGTCTGACCCTCTTGAGATTTTAAAAGCTGTGCTTTCCTTCTCATTCACAATGCCAGTTCACAGGACAGCATCCAGAAACTTCTGTTGCTTATTATTGGCAGCCAACCCTTGTGGAAAAAGATGTGTGCTTAATTGTATTGAATGTGCACTTGTTATGTACTTAAAAAGCTGTACTTGCAGATATTCTTAAAGAAAATAAACTTTATTTACTATGTTTCATAACACATTTAAGTACAGTTTTAAAAAAGTGCAATGAAAAACTCAAGTGAAAAGTTTAATTTAAAGGACATTTTAACTTTTCATAATGTTTTTAATAATCTTTTGAAGAACAACACTTATTTTTAAATGCGGACCAACATACTAACGTACATGTAAAGTATTTGGATAAAAAAAAATGTAACTTTAGTGCACTCGTTAAAAAAAATTAAGTTAATATATTTGTACTAAATTACAGCTTTATCATAATGAGTGTGTAATTAAAAATACATTTAAATGCATGACATACAAGTTTAAACAGAAATGGCATTAAAGTATATTTGAGTTCACCATAAATGCTTGTCAGTACTTTTAGCACTTTAACAATATTTCAAAGACAGTAAAAGTAATCATGAAATTACATATAAAGAACTTAATTGGGTCAAAACACTCTTAAATTCAACTAATTGCATTTAATATAAATGTCACCTTTAACACATTATCATTTAATTGTAAATAGCATGCAATTAGGTTTCTGAAAACAATGCATTGTGTTCGCAATTAAATATGCTCCTTTAAAGTATATTATTTTCATAATAAGTGTTCTTGTGTTTCTCAAGGGAGCTCAGGGGTGTGCTACACAAGTGCACATTCTGTCAAGGTATTAAACTGTCTAATAATCAATATACAAAAAGCTACAAAAACACTTGAGATATACAGCTAACCATCAATACAGCTGTCAAGCTGTACAGAATGTTCATTTCTTCTGGAGTCAAGGTTTTTTTTTTTTTTTTTTTTTTTTTTTTAGAAGTATCAGAAGTTAGAAGTATCAGAAAGTGTCAAGTTTGACCTAGATCATTTTTTTTTTTTTTTTAATGAGAAATTTACTGCCTCACTTCGTTTGAAAAGACCCAAATGTGCCAGTTTCTCTTGGTTAAAACAATCAGCTTCTGACAGAGGTATAAGTAAAGTCATTGAATTTTCTTCGATTCAGTTTTTAGGCAGACAGATTGTTCTTTATTTTTCACAAGAGTTTCGTTTCCTCTAACATATATGTGAAAGCATCGCTGGGCGATTTAACTCAGCAGGGTGGCCTGCGGTTCTCCAGCTGAGATTTATGTGATATGATAACCTGCGGTGACTGCTAATGTCCATGCAGAGGAGACCTGGACAGCACAGGTGTATCTACACACATACTGCTGGATAACACCGAAACTAGTGTTACGTTTTGCTTTGTATCTTTGTGAAGGAGGTTTGTGATGTGGGTCAGGTATAGAGACCAGGTTCATGGCTTCCTGCATCTGCTCATGACATAGTGTTGCCTGACTGCACCTCCACCCCCACGCTCCACCTTAAAAGATAAATACCTGGAGGTGAAAGCTTGCCGCACATTCCTTCTCCCAAACACTTCGCTCTTGATGTCAAAGTCGGCTCTGTGGCCCCGGGGCCTACAATTAAAGTGGTAATTCAGAGGTGCACTTGCTTGGGCTTGCTGAAATATGCATTAAAACCTAGACTGGATACACTTCAGATGAAAAGTGAGCAAATATATCCAAGACTGCAGAGCAAAGGGAATGTTCATTTCTGTCCTATTGTCTTTGAATTAACTGGCTTTAAGAGATTTTGGGGAGGTAAAGACGGTACTGTTCTACCAGGGTGGAGGGTGGATGTCAGTTGGTCATCCTTTCGTTTAGGATATCGCTAAAATAGCAAGGTTGCACACAACTGATGCAAATTAAGACAACCCTATAAATGCTTGTGTTGCATTTAATTATATCTCCCGATAATTGTTTGAAGAAATACCAGCTTATCCAATCTCAGTGCAGTTTTGGCCCAATGTGCTTGGTTTTAGAGGGCCTGGGTTCTCTGCTCTTACTAAATGATGGTGATCTCAATATCCTGAGCTACAGCAGATGACGGGGCAGACGCACGCCCAAGACAGCTGAGCGTGAGGACATGTCACTGAAACACCTGTTCACCTCACTCAGCGGTGGTGACGTCTCAAATTCATCAGCTTCTGGCAAAGTACAATACCAAAGTATGAGGTGGTGATTCTAGCCGTCAGCAGAGCCTATTAATTATCACTTTAGTCTTGACTGCAGTATACCTGAGGGCTGTCCACGCTTGACGGCATCTTTACCCACAAACCGTTTGCCAGCTAATAAAAAAAAAAAAGTGAAACAGTAGAAACAATAGTTCTAGCTGTAAATCTAATGGATGAGCCACAGTTGAAGCCGTCATAAAATAGCCAATGCATGCACAAATTAATTCTATATTAATGCATGCAAACCTACATTACTTGCAGTTGGTTTAATCAAGGTTTACCTGTATGAAATAATTGTAACGCAGTCTCTCTTAGCTTTTTGGGTGATTAATGAAACCTTGCAATGCCATTAAAAAATTATGAATGTGAATCTCATTTACAGCTCAATTGAAACTGTAAACCTCTTTCTGATTACGGTGAAAAAAAACGTGCTTATTATGATTTGTTGTACTTCTTATTTAAATAAAACATCAATTATTTTTCTATTACAGTAATGAAGATGTAGAATCACTAGAGAATCGTTATTGAAAACAATGGTAATTATAATGGTAATGGTAAAAAAAAATAATAATAATAATAATAATAATAATAATCCTTTGATTTTGGGGTTAAATGCAGCCTGGGCATAGTTTTGTGTAACTTATCCTATTGTTTCATTCGAGGATGCTGTTTGTGTTCAACATTAAAATTAGTTCAAATATAAAACTACTGGACTGTTTTAGTGCCTACCACACAACTAAATATCGATTGCACTTAATTGTACTGTAATTGAGATAATGGAACAGATCAACTAATACTGAGTGAATTTGACTATTTTGTCTTATTCCTCACCGCATATTAACAGAAATGAAGCTAACACTGCAGCTAAAGTTCAGCTTGCTCAGTCAGCTTGTTCTCCATTACTGCGTCCTCACAGATGAGATATGCAAAAAATTCAAAGATTAGCCAGCCTACATTCAATTATATATAATCGATTTACTCTGTGAGGTCTGTTTTCAAAAACATGCTGAGATATGCCACATTAAACATATTATAACATTCTATAAATCATCAAAATAAATTGCAACAGTTTTATAACTAAATTTAACTCAGGTTCAGAGGGGGAAAAATTTAATCCCCATGTATAATTAGTATTAGTAAAATACTAATGCAAAAATGTACAATTTTTCCAAACTAAGGTAATATTGGCATCCATTTTTGAGTACAAATGCACTGTGTTTGCATTTATTTGTGCATTAAATTACAGATAAATATGAAATGTGTGCCTCATATTGTGATCTCAGAAGTATAATAATCCTAAGGACATGTTTTGACACTGCCTTAATCATCTCCACATTTAATCAATGTTCATCTACTCAACCTCCCTCGCCATCCTTGCTTTTTCTGCACTTGTTTGACATGCGCTCGGCATTGAGCTGAAGTTGGTTTGCGCACCTGAAAAGTCTCCCGTAAAGAGGTGGTTCTAGGTCTAAATAAACTCAATTCTTGTCGAAAAAAAAAAAAGCAACTGACCGATTTTTTAATCACAATTCAAGCATCGGTCTACGGCTCCCCAGGCCAGTTCTGCCCTTGGGTAGCACTGAGGGTTGGTTGTGTATTTATATGCATGTAAAAGAAATACATGCATCAGCGTGAGACAGACGGGGCGGGAGGGGGGATGTAAACATCCAGTGCCATTGGTTTGAGAGGCTACTTGGCCCCTGAGGCGAAGGACTGACAAAGGCTAAGAAAAGGTCAAATTGTAATAGGAATTACTTGGTGAACAAATCCTCATAGTTTCGCTACACCCTGCTAGATGAGGTTTGGATCTTCTCTCGGGCCAGTTTCATTCAAGTTCCCTCTTGTTCTGTGCTCCCTTAGACTTTAAAGTGAAATTCAGATTAAGCTTCTTACCGAGAAAGATGTAAAAAGGACTGACTCACAGTCAAATAATGCCAGGGATCAACTTATACAAAGCATTGCCTATTGAAGTCAGTTTAGACAAGAGCAGTCATAGAACTGACATCAAAGAGTACGCCATGCAGGAGAAAGAGAAGCAAGCTGTTAGCTACCCAGCACTGACTGATATGCGTACTTCTTTCTTTCACATTTCTCGAGCGGACTTCAGGTCGAGTACTTTCTGTGCTCTTTTAAAAAATCCAAATGATGTACTACAATCACGCACTTCATGCCTTACGCCAACGTGGTTGATCTAAGTCATCTTTCACTTCCTTTACAACCAGAGATCCATAACTTCCCCCTCAGAACAATGGAGGAGAGGAAGTGTTGTGGAATGCAGCAGGTATAGGAAGCGGTTGGTGGCGCATCAGCTGATGAGGGAGTGTCGTAGTCTTTGTCATTGAGAGAGCCCTTCAGGTCTAATCACTGCTGGTCAGGGGTCACCGAGGGGCCCTCTTGTTGTGGTTAGTAATCAGCTCATAACACAGGTCAACACGCACAGCTAATTGAGACTGCTCACACCTTTACAGACACGTCTTGTTCATTTTAACTGCAAATATTCAATTAATATGTTCATATTAAATAGTCTGTATTAGACTTTCATTTGAGCAGAAGATCTCAGATCGCAAAAGTCCAACTTACAAGTTTGCTATTGTTTTCATTCATCTGTGCATTTTCCGTAATGTAGAGAAAGCACGTGCGCATGGTTGCCAGGTTGTGCAGATTAAGTAAACCACTGGCAGAGAATGCAGTGATTAAAGAAGAAGCTCTGACTGGAGGACTTTAAGTCTTGACATCTGGCAACCGCAACCATGACAGCATGTGAAAGCTTGTAACCAATGCAAGACAACACAAAAGCCAAATTAAAAAGAAAAATTTTCATGCTAAATAACCAGCAGGCAAATACCGCAGATGATTATGTTTAATAAATCAAGAGAAGAAGAAATCGTGATCAGGATTAAAATATGATTCATCATGCAGCCCTACCCAAAATGTTTAACATAAATTAAATGAAATAGTCTATAACAAATTATAAGTATTGTAGGGATGTGCAAAGCCAATATCTGTATCTGTTTTTAAAACAATATTATTTGTAACGGTATTTCTTGGGATAAATCCGGAGCTGGGTGGGGCTTAAAACAGAAGTTTGTCAAAACTATATGAAAATCCCATCCATCCAACGCGGAAGTAAACCATTTTCTGTGAATGAGTGCGACTTCCAGTTCATTAGCCGCTTTAGGGAAATAATGGGTAGAAGTGCAGTAAACGGTAAAGCTGTTTGCACTACAAACCAGTGTTCATAATAAAAATGTAATACATTAAAATAAGACACATCAGTTTGCAACATCAAGCAGCAAAATATTTTTTTTTTTAGCCAAAAAAATAGCTGCAATTTTGAATGTAATTCTGCTCCTGTCATAATTAACATACAGCAGTTATCCTTTGTGTGATTTATAACTATTCCTTTTTATTACAACATTTCTCTAAGTATATTCTAATAAAACAATAATACTAAATGGTAAATAAAATTGAAAATGTTCTTTAACAGAAAAAGGTTGCTTAAGGTTGTTGTGGAATTCAATGTGGGATTTTCATTCATAGAGTTTACACATTCACTTCTCACACTCACTATTAAGTTTTTTGTTTTGTTTTGTTTTTAATCTTAAATTTGGTGGGTTTTGAAATCCTCAGAGGTGTTACAATGAGATGTGTTAGCATATCAGATACAGTACTTGAAGTCTTGTTTTAATTTGTCATGGTTAAGATAGAGTAAGGATACAGATTGTGCGTTATATTTGAATTTGATGACAACCAAGTAGAAAAACAGTAGCAAAACCCCTATAGTACCGACTGACAAACTGACAAACTTTCCACAACATTGCAATGGAAACTCTGAATTGTAAGTGAAAAGCATGTCAGCACATGAGTTGCATCTGAGCCGTGTGTCATCAAAGAATGGTCGAGTTCAAACTAACATAAGTCAAGCATCCTCTGATGCTCAGCCAGACCAGTGCACACTGTGTCATTACAGCAAGCCACAGACCTATTTCACTTTTGGACAGTTCAAGGATGTCGGTGGCCCTTAATGACAAGGTACCTGTCCCGCACTGTGAATCCTTGATCAGTATACTGTTCCTGTCTCAGCTGGGGCTTTCATGTTTGTGTTAGGGCTTTATCTGAACCCCTCCCACAAAGCCAAAGATCTTCAGTCCCTACGACGGCTTCAAACACAAGTTCCTACTGCGAAATTGTCAAACTGTTGCAGTGCATATACAATGCCAAGTGTTGGATTGATCTCCTCATATAGGACCTGGAGTCCATCCACACGTGTTACACTTTGATCCTGTAATTGTTCAAATTACACTGTTTTGGCTTTTTCACCTAACTTGCAAATGATACACCCGTGATAATGCTGTAAATATGTGCAGTTAGTAAAGGAGGGTCTGTGCTTTGAGCTAAATTAAGCTTATTTTGGATCCTGGCTGAAAATACAAGTTCTGGTTTGTATCGAGCCTCTGCAGGCCTCTTAACTAGCTAAACCAGTGACAATACCTTCGTAAACATAAATATCACAGAAGATCACGCTTAATAAATTAAGAGACGCTGAAACTGTGATCTTGACTGAAACATGACTCATCGTGCAGCATCTGAACTCAACCAACTCTGAACTGACTTGAGCTGAATAATGGCACTATTGTCTTTGAGAGCTGCTTTACAGCAGAAACTGAACTGTCTCCATGCTATTTTCTTCTTGATCTGTTTATACAATTTGTATTGTATAAAAGCACTACAGAAATAAAGGAGACTTGACTTAAACCATCTCTGCCATTGCTAGACCAGCAGCAAACCACCAAACCTAGTCTTTTCATTAGAGATGTGTTTGCATTCACTTATTCTTCGGCACTGTCTCTATGGATTTTTTTGTTAATTCTGATGCACTGACCAGTTTGTCAGTAATTGAGAAAACATTCATATTTTAGGTAGCAATGAAGTTTAGCACATGACAAATGCAAGAAAAAGCATTTTTCAGCATGTGTACTTACAGTGGACTTACCCCCAAAAAAGTATTAAGATATAAAAGGCATCATTATTTGCTGCTTATTAATAATTAGTAAGGTACACTACCAGTCAAAAGTTTTTGAACAGTAAAATTTTTTTCTGTAGAATTTTTAGCATCATTACTCAAGTCACATGATCCTTCAGAAGTCATTTTGATTTGCCGCTCAAAAAAAATTATTATTATTAGTATTATTATTATTATGTTGAAAATAGTGGAGTATAATTTTTCAGGTTTCTTTGATGAAAAGAAATTTCAGAAGAACAGCATTTATCTGAAATTGAAATATTATTTAACATTACTCTTTATAATTGCATCCTTAAAGCATCCTTGCTAAATAAAAGTCCTCCAAGCTTTTAAATGGTATAGTGTATAATGTTACAAAAGCTTTTTATTTCAGATAAATTCTGATTTTGGATCTTTCTATTCATCAAAGAATCCTGAAAAAAATGTATATGTGAATATTATTTATTTTTTAAATATTTATAATAATAATAATAATAATAATAATAATAAATGTTTCTTGAACAGCAAATCAGCATATTAGAATGATTTCTGAAGATCATGTGACACTGAAGACTGGGGTAATGATGCTGAAAATACAGATTTGATCAGATCATTAAATTACATTTTAAAATATATTCAAATAGAAATCAGTTATTTTAAATAGTAAAAATATTTCACAATAATACTGCTTTTGGTGTATTTTGGATCAAATAAATGCAGGCTTGGTGAGTGGAAGAGACTCCTTTAAAACATTAAAAATAGCACTGTTCAAAACCTTTTGATTGGTAGTGTAGTTCTTAATTTTAGGTACAGTTTCATATTTATGGTCATGCAGAATAAGGCATTAATATGTTCTTTATAAGTACTAATAAACAGCCAGTATGCTAGTAACACGCATGCTAGTTAATAGTGAGAAATGCTCATTCAAATAAAGTGTTACTTGGTAGCACATAGTATGCATACCTAGAAAAGGACTGCAAAATGAAGTGCTGGCAAAAACTGCTCACCTCCATCATGTCTTCCTCGGCAGGTCTCTGGCGGTGGGACACCAGTACACTTCACTGGGTACTCAGCCCATCCTGTGCAGCTCAATCCCTGGTCTGGTACCCAAACAGCTCCGCTTCTGCCGCAACTATGTGGAAATCATGCCTAGCGTGGCAGAGGGGGTGAAAATCGGCATCCAAGAGTGTCAGCATCAGTTCCGAGGCCGCAGATGGAATTGCACAACTATTAATGACAGCCTGGCCATCTTTGGACCAGTGCTGGATAAAGGTAGGCCTAGAGAATCAATGGGAAATAATCAAGTCCTTGTATAATTAAGGGTACATTTTATCTCCATTTTATCTCCATTTTATTCAGAAATATCCATTAAGAGAATAAATACAATCTCTGACATGTATTTTGTGCACCCTGTTTTTCATTTCGCTTGTCCATTAAATGACAGTCTGCTTTTTGAATGATTCTTGAGTTCAGAATAATACGAAATTAAGTCGAGATTTGTATATATTACATTTATTTCTACAGTTTAAATACCGTAAAAAAATAGATTGCATTTAAATTTAATTTTGGTAACAATTTACTTAAAGCCTTTATGTATAATGCATTGTACAATCTCGTGAAATATTGTAACCATGCACTGTTTATACATTAGAACACTTATCAATTCATTGTTACACTGTGCATTTTAAATTTGGTATTGTATTACAATGCACATTATGAATAATTATAATGCATTATACACTTTAAAACCCTTTAAAATGCATCATACATAAAGGCTTTAAGTAAAGTGTTATGACTGAGTTTATGATTTTAAAGGAAATAAATATTATCATTTGAGGTTATCAAGAAAATGACACTTGGTTGGCCAGACAAGCCTGCCATTGAAATTATGAAATTTGAAATTTTTAACTATGTTACCTGTAAACCCATAGATTTTGTCAGTAACATAGCTGACAAACTCAGCAGCAGGAAAGCATCTTTTTCTTTGCGATATCAAAATGATGTGTGATGATTAAGCTTTGCAACTAGCAGATAAAATATATCAACTTAAAGCAATAGATGTTTCATTGCGAAAGCTTGTTTTTCCTGATGTGAAATCTACCCTAAATTATAGAATGATTGAATATTTAGCCAGTTTCTACATTTTTTAAATGGGAGAACAGGAATGTGATCTGCCTTTATCCACCCCATAATGAAAGCTACTTGAAAATCATATTTCACTCAGTGCTTCTTTGTATTCAGTGACTATGTAACATTATGACTTTTCAATTACAACAAAAGTCCCTGTTTGCACACAGCTCTGATTGCTGAGATTACTCTGTTGTTCTGTGCACATTATTTATTTGCTGCTCTCTAATCCCACTCTCAATGGGCATTAGTCAGGTGCACTGGACTATGACAGTTTGTACAGATGTAGTGATGCACGCGAGTAAAGTGGGTGGGTCGGGTTTTGTTTGTTTCTGTCAAAGGGAATCCCCACATTTCTCATTGTGTTTGTCCCGACACAGTAAAGGTAATGCATCTCACAGCAGCAACACGCTGACGTTCCTTAAAGGCATTTCAGAAGTATCTCAGCGTGTGTGTAACACGCACACATTTACAGACATACTTCACCGTGCGCTCAAACGGATTACATTGCCAGCGTGTGTGTTTATCTAAGGTGAAGTTATGAATGTGTTGTCTTGGTCTTTAATCATTTGGGATTCTTGTCTAAGGCACAAGTCTGTGCATAACACAGAACAGTTTAGGGTTATGTAGATTGGTGGCATTTTCAGCAAAAAGTCCTAATCAACTGTTGCTTAACTAGACTAAACTAGATTGCTTTATTACAGAAATATATATTTTGCTAACCATTATTGCTTTTGCTCATATTAAACAGCTGTAACTTGACAAGATACTTATAAAATTTCAAGTCAATGGCATTTGTTTGTGGGTTAATATTTTTGGTCACACTTTAGTTTTGGGACAAATTCTTGATAATTTTGCCTCAATAAACTCTTAATAATTTACTGCTTATTAATATTTGGTAAGGTAGTTGTTAAGTTTAGGTATGGTGTAGGATTAAGGATCTAAAATATGCTCATGCAGAATAAAACACTAATATGTGCTAATAAACAGCTAGTATACTAGTAATAAGCACTAGTTAGTTAATAGTGACAATTCATCCCTATACTAAATGTTACCATATATACATAACTTTCACATGATTTATTTATTTTACATAACTTCATCAAAAACAGAGATGAATAGCCATAATTATGAAAATATTAAAATAATATTTAAAGGATTGTTTTATAGTACTTAATTACGTAAGTCCCTAAGTAATTTTATCATGTCCAAAAATAAGACACAAAATGTTGTAGTGAACCAGTATTTACTCATTTTAAAACAAACTGCTTCATTAAATGAATCAGCCTTTCCAACAGAGTGGTTTAGCAGTGGGTTCGTCTGAGATTTTTATAATGGGGTTTTTCCAATTCTTCAGTAAAATAAGGTCTGTAGTGAAAATAACGATGCTCAATAATGATACTTAGACATTCTCTTGTACAACGTAAACTGTATGTAGGTTCTTATTACAAAAATATGTATGGGTGTGTGTAATTTACTTTGTAGAGTTATATTTACCACAGACCTTGTTTTACTCATAAACAGAAAAAAAACATTAGAAAAGAAGAATTGGTATTCCAGGTTTTGACATGAAAAAGGAGCATTTTAGGCCAGTTTTTGGGTTTGATTTTACAAACTGCAAAAAAAAGCAAAGTGCCACCCAAAACCATTATATTTTGTAAAAAGTAGCTTGGAGAAATTACTCCGTATTTAAAACAGCTGAGCTGTTGTACTGAAGAATATAGATATGTTTTCAGTTTGTTGCTCCCAGTCACTAGATATTTCTCTGGTATGTCTGCTAGATTATTTAATAAACATTTGGCTTCCTGTTTGCTGCTTTTATGCCCTTCTCATTACAAAAAACAAAAAAAAGTTATATCAATTCAAAGCTGGACCAGTTTAGTCCTCACACAGCGTCCAGGAGAAATGAGGGGTCAGGGTACGAGGAGCCAGTGCGCATCGAGGGGCCGCAGCTACGGTGGGAGGCGGTGTCAACCGCGCCAATTGCTTTTAATAAACTCTCAAGGAATTGTTACATTGATGGAGAGGGCTTGAGCCCAAGCAGGCCACTGATGATGGGTGGACTGCTCGGGTCTTCTCCATTGTAGTGTTAATAGCCTCTCCATATCCCCTGCAGTTCCCCCTCCTCCGGTCTAAATTGAAGGGGAGATTGGTCAGGGACAGGGGTGACGGGGGTTTGAACCAGGTCAGTCACCGGGGTCCAGGGGTGGCTTTAGTAAATCATTTTGATTGGATTAAAGCTTCTGAAGCTCTTAATAATGTGAGAGGTCAACGCGGGTAGATTAAGTGCTTTGTTGGGGGGCGGTTTAAGGGCCGCTTCGGAGCTCAGAAGCTTTTCACAGAGCTTAGAGAAGAGCACCTCTCACTTTCGCTCCATTGTGACTAACGCTGTCACTTTTGCGGAGCTAGTGCTATTGTGCGCTGGTGTTACTGTCTGTGGCGCAGACGGGTGTGCGTCGGTTTCCTCTTCTGTTTTGTGCTGGGCTGAATGGAGCGCTGATCTTTAATAGGTCTTCAGCGGCTTGTTACCGACAATCACACAGCTGTCTGAGATCTGCCCTGGCACTTTCAACAGACGTGGATGATGCTTCTCGGCATTCAGAAATGTACATTCTGCTATCCCTGTGGGGCTATCAGACGATGTTGTGTTTGTTTAAGCATCCCGATCATCCTGGAATTGGCTCAACTAATGATGTAACTTAGGGTGGGACCTCTGGAAGTCTTCTGGAAACCTGTCTGAAAACAGACATTATTTTTCAAATTCCAGATAGAAAGCACACCTTCACTGACTTCGACTGACCATTTGACAGCTTTCATTGGTTACTTCACAAACCTATGCATGGAACATCAGTTTTGCCACCTAGCTTTGTCCCTCTCATAAATCTGTGTATGTGTTGCATTGTTTTGCAAAGGTAAACCGTCTCTCCAGTCTCATCCTCATCTATCTATTTCACAGCGCTGCCCTGGGCTACGTCTGCATCAGCGCTCATTAATTTACATTAACCAAAGTGTCAAAACATGGCCCACTGGAATCCGCGATGAAAGGAGAGTCAGCGCAGGTGTTCTAGAAGAGTTTGCTGAACACACCTCCAGTGGATAACGTTGCCAGTCGCATGCGAGCTGTAACTGGACACCAGAATTAACTTGTTCTTACTGTCACTCAAAATCTCTGTTGTTACTAAAATCAGAGCGTTAAAATGAAAAGGTGTGACTTGACAGACTTTGCGGCCTTTTGCATACATTGTACTGTTTTCGTGATATATGTTCAAAATAGTCTCTCCTGGCAATTTCCTTAGATGTTTAACAAGCAATAAAATTACATCTGGGTGTGAATAAAAGCCTTTTCATTGGAATTCCTCAGGGGCATCCACCATGTTGGCCACCACCACAAAATGAAGTAAAGGAATCCCATGACTCTCAATGCTAACACCCTCAACTAAACCAACTTTGCATGAGGTCAGGCTACCCAGGTTATGACCTCTGCCCTCACGAGGAGAAACTGTTACAATTTAGGATGTACTGAGAGCACCGTGCCTTTCATCAAATGCATGTTTAACTGTGCCGGGGGAGGTCTGCTCACCAGTATATCATTAACTCTGCCCAAGAAAGAAAGAAAGGGGTGTGGCAAACGGAGCTGATGGTGGGACCTTAGCCCCGCCTCCTGCTGGGCCCAACTCACCACACAATATCTGGGCGACCATAAGATTAAGCCAGAGAGAAAGCTCCTTTCACAATTCACACGCCCTTTAGATTGTTTTATGAAACCATTTCAATGGGGATTTCCCCGTCTGCCGACAAGTGGGGTCCGGCCAATGCATAGTTCTCTGTTGCTATGACTTAACTTGGTCCCCACTAATCACTGGCAAGGGCAAATTTCATATAAAATATCGGGGGGCTTTTGTGTGTGTAATTCACCGTGACAGTGGCAGCACAATGAGGGATTCAGGGTCCCAGCAGGTAACAGGGACCACTTGCCATGTGAGGGTCCAGCAAAGTTAGCCAGAAGGTGGGCAGCAGGGGCGAACTGTTGTCACAAATAATCAGTCTAATCTGGTTTCACCTGCATTCTTTTCTCAGGTAAAGACCCCCTACCACTCTAAAGTGTCTCCGTATCTCCCATTTATCCATTTTTGATCCGTTCTTCCTCTGGATATTAATCTGCCCCCACTTTCCCCCGACGCTGTCTCTCCTTTATTCCCCAGACCGGTCTGCCGTGTCATTGTCAGCCAGCGGCATTTGACCTACGTTTTATTGGCTTCCTGATCATAAAACGCAGGTCACTCAGTGGGTTTTAAATTGTAATTGAATGGCCCTTTCAGACCCGACTATTCATACCCCCAACTACTATGTGATTTAGTTGATGGAAGCAGAAGTTGTTTGTTGTTTGAGCGAGAGAAATCATAGGCATCAACTGATATAAGTTTTAATATGTTTGTAATCAAGAACAAAGAAACACTGCATCATGGTAATTTCAATCCAAACATCCAAAGGCACCAAATCTTTTTGCCATTATAATCAGCATTGTGGAATAAGAAAGAACTTGTGGCCAGTTTTGCAACATCATTATCTCTAGCCTTGATTTATCTAACCAGTTGAAACCTGCAACAAAGGAAGACTTGATTCACAGTGTCTCCATAGCCGTTTCCTCTCTCCTGCAAGTGCAAGACTGCACAAGACCACAGAGTATTTATCAAAATTACCAACCTCATTAGCTGTCTGTTGGAAAGCACTTTTAAGTTTGTATGGGGCCCCTCGTCAGCAAGAATCGTCACAAAATCCCCTGTTAGACAGAATGTTGGATCATCATGGAGATTATAATCAACCTAAACTTGCATTGTTCATTCTTCAAATTAATTCCGAAAGTAACGCGTTGGGTCTTGTAATAACAAATCGACAGTGAGTCTAAGCTATGATTAATACAGGCCTATTTCCCCACCTCAGAGTTGCTTAATTAAGTCTTTCTAATTATAGACTTGTCAGCCTTGTATTTACCTCATCTGGAAAGATATGTTTGGTCTTCCCTGACTCATGGCATACCTTGTCCACAATGAGACCTGAGTGAACTGTCTTTACCTATAAATTTAACCACATGCTCATGAGTGGTGAGAAGTTTAATTAAGTACTTTTAAGGTAACAACAATATCAGGACAAATAAAAGAACAATTCATAGACATTCTCAGGTATAACATATGTAACAATGCTTGTTTTCTCTGTGCAATTTCATAGCCACTCGAGAATCAGCATTTGTCCATGCAATTGCCTCAGCGGGGGTAGCGTTCGCTGTGACGCGTGCTTGCTCCGAGGGCTCCGTCACCATCTGCGGCTGCGACACACGGAGGAAAGGACCGCCAGGCGAGGGCTGGAAGTGGGGCGGCTGCAGTGAGGATGTGGAGTTTGGCAGCATGGTATCCCGAGAGTTCGCTGATGCTCGTGAGAATCGGCCAGACGCTCGCTCAGCTATGAATCGACACAACAACGAAGCTGGACGTGTGGTGAGCAATTTTTTTCCCACTGAAAATACCAAAATGCTTTTCCACTCTAGTTCAGGTTAGTTTATTCTGCTTGCTGGTGGATTAGTTTATGTTCAAAGATAGTATATGCACTTTCTGGTGAACAAGCAAGTCTTAGAACTTTTTTAAAAAAAAGTTAGGAATCACTAGTCATGAAACAAGTGGAGCAACATCCAAATGCAAAGGTGCTGTCTTTCTTGAATTGCTTTTGTGGTTAAAAAATGCCATTTTTAAGGTTCCTAATATTGTTTTGGTAGTCTCCTACAATAGGTTTACATATATGCAAGGTCAAAAAGTGCTTTCATCTTCCCAAGATATGCATTTTATTTCACTTCATTTTACAACGATTCTCAAACGATTATTTCGAAGCAGTTCTAAGATTCAGTTTCTCTAAACCCCTCCTTTCTGTGAGCCTACTCTGCTCTGATTGGTCAGATGGCCCAGTCTATTCTGATTGGTCTACCACGTATAGCGCGTGTCGGAAACGATATGATCGTTGCCGTAGTGCCATATTTTGAATGCTCTATAGAAAACATAAACATCTATTAATTTCCATACTTAAAGGTTGTGAATCAGTGGAGCCAGCTGGTCCAGATAAACAGGGTACTGAGCCATCTTTCAAGAGTAAGCATTTGTGAATCCCGCATTGAACTCCCCCAGATTAGAGAAGCAGCTGTCAGTTAAATGATGGTGAACACAAAAAAAGATTGGGGTTGTACTGCTGTGGTATCCACTGATTCTTTGCTGCTTAATCCTTCGGAAGTGAAAATTAAGCAAATTTATTTTAACAGTGTCTTCTCGACATGAACAAGCTACAGTGTTTGAGGGTGGGTCATGTCGTTCGCAGCTGGCCAAATGTAGAATATATAACAATGAAATACAATTATCCTACACTATCACATAAACAACATTCAAATAACTTATGAATCCACATACATTTTGGGAGACAATAACTTTATTTATCCTGCACTCTCAGCTTTACAACTTTGCAGATTGTTTGCATTCACATACAGCTACATTTCACACTGCATGAAATGCAATATCTGACATGGTATAATAAGGGCAATTTATTATCATCTGGAATCTTAGTGCTAAGATCTATATTCTGTTTTCCTTTTTCCCCTAGTCAATCACAGACCACATGTACCTGAAATGTAAGTGTCATGGCCTTTCGGGAAGCTGTGAGGTGAAAACCTGTTGGTGGTCGCAGCCTGACTTTCGGGTGATAGGCGACTACATGAAGGACAAGTATGATAGCGCATCAGAAATGGTGGTGGAGAAACATCGGGAATCACGAGGCTGGGTCGAGACCTTACGACCAAAGTACACCTTCTTCAAGCCCCCTACCGAAACTGACCTTGTCTACTATGAAAGCTCACCTAACTTCTGTGAACCCAACCCCGAAACTGGCTCCTTCGGCACCCGTGACCGTATATGTAACCTGACATCACATGGTATCGATGGCTGCGACTTACTCTGTTGTGGCCGAGGCCACAACACTCGAACTGAGAACCGCAAGGAGAAATGCCACTGCATTTTTCACTGGTGCTGCTACGTGAGTTGCCAGGAGTGTACGCGAGTTTATGATGTCCATACCTGCAAGTAAGAAACCACCAAAACCAGACTGAACCAGACATTTGGGGTTGTGAACATGCGAGAGTCATCTGTCCGAAACTTGTGGACTGAGTTGAATTGAGTTGTTTGTGGTTTCACTAATTAGATAATCACAAGAAAGAGATACAGTGGACATTGAAGTAATTCTAGAACACCTTCAAAGAAAGCTGTTTTAGCAGACACAAAGAAAAACCCATAAAGGCTTTGTTCTCCATTGTTGAGGACAAATACAGGCTTGTGGCTCAGCTCTGGAAGGGACTTATCGTTTCCAGTCTGATACAGGAGGGGATAAGTGATGGATCAGATTACTAGAGACTCAGGCCCTTGGGACCTTGACCAATTGTGTCTCCAAGAAAAGAACAGAAACCTTACAAAGGGAGAGGTTTTGTAGGCACGTGGCTGCAAACTCAGACAGGACAACTCTGTAACAACAAATGCAGCACAAACTGAATACCAGGGTTTGCCCACGAGTGCCTCTGAAATGTGGTGATGGTTGCATTATTAATGATATCCTTACTACTAACACCATTAAAGAAGCTATTTGTATCTTTTTAATACAAAGTGCATTCCAACATTCCTGAATACCAGCAAACATCTGATTAACCAATTCTTTTATGACGTATAATACACTTTATGTTGTCTCTGTGTGCAAGACCAAACACTGAACTTACATATTAGGTTGAGTTATTTTAAGTTACTAACATTAGGTTACGAATGCACTTGTATCTGAGTGAATGTCCATGCATTGTGTATATGTCACTGTTTTCTTTAAATGATTTAAGAACTCGTTGCAAGTATCAAGACCTCTTCTAGATAATGTTGTTTAGAGTGCTATTACACTTGGGTTTGACTGCTTGGTCCAAACAAGAGTTCTGTTGTTTCCCCTTTTCCCTGACCCTGCTGGGTTGTGTTCACACTGTATTTTTGGGTCTGAAACATGGTAAACTTGTGTCATCAAAGCAGCAGCTGTTCCCCCTCTTGCTAGATAACAACTACACAGGAGAAGGCTGCGAAATGGACAGCCTTGCTCAGTTTTGTACTTTGTTTTTTAACCCTTGGGCTTCTTTCCGAAGAGTCAACATGGAACGGCACTTGCGTTTATCTGTGCGAATGTATTGCAAAGGTTCCAAAGAACATCTGCTTGCAGTGCGTCAGGAAAGTGAGTCACCCACTGATCTATGTTCTTTATTTTAGATCAGAGCACACACAAGCACATAATTTGACTATAATACGACATCAAAGGTTCACTTAAGCAATTTAGGATGATTGCATTCATATCTGCAGTAAATTTAACTTGTGGGCTTACCTGAGTTCAGAAAACTGTGTTCACATCATCCAGACAAGCTGAAATCTGACTTCAAACCAACCCAGTCATGCACCAGAAGTGCTAGTGTGAAAGCACCCAGTTTTCCCCAAAGATCAATAATCTATTAAAGCTAAAACAAATAGATGCGAGCACTTCTATTTTGAAATCGAGCATGATATTCATTTGCCTTATTTGTGTGTGACAGTATTATTGATATTACACAAACAGAGAGGTCCACGACATTTCAGAATTGTACCTTTATTCAGTAGCTGAAACACTGATCATTTTTAAGTCACTTTGGATAAAAGCATCTGCTAAATCAATAATATAAATGTACATGCAGGGTCCAAAATTAACACTCGCCAAGTGTCTCCAGGGCAAGTATATAATAATTGAAAATAAATATCATTGCCATCATGACTGGTATATTTTCTCAACTCACCCACCTTTGACAGATGGAGAAAAGTGTTTTTTTGTTTGTTTGTTTTTTTTTTTTTTTGTAATTATTATTTTTCATTTATTGATTTTATATTTTTGTTTGGTAAAAGGTTAATTTTGGACCCTGGATATAAATTTTGTTTCTGCTATGACAAAATGAATTATTTAGTTTCAATTCACAATTGTAACACTCAAGTATGCCTTTAATAGCCATTATATGTGAATTCATGACCAAAATTAATGTTTTTTTTATTCTAACTTTCCCTACCCAGTTGTGCATGAAAGTTAGCAGCAGTACAGAAACTAAATGAACTACTCTCATTTATAATGCTGCTAACTAATAACAGGTTTGTTGTTATATTTATGCGTGATATTGTGCTTGTGCATTTGTGTTTCTCTGTGTAAATCTACTGTATGTGTCTTGGTGTTTGTATGTAAATGTGTCTGTATATGTGCATGACTCTTTGTTTTCTTCTTTCTGTGAAAGACACTGTGTAAGCATAGTTAAGAACTAAAATGTGAAGTTTTCTACTAATGGAATCTTGATAGAGTTTGTGATCATTAACCAAATAGAGATATTCTAACACTTCGTGAGTCGTTTTGAACAATAGGTTATAAAAGATGCAACGTATGAAAATTAAAATGCATATTGTGTTATTAAAAGCCACGCTGTATTTTGACAAAGTAGCATCGAAAAATTATATACAACCAGCTTTCTGAAGAAAATACATATGGTCCATTCACCATTAAGATATTACAGTTTAAAAAATATTTGTAACTAGTAAACATACAGGAGATGAACTATTAGTCAGTCTAATATTGCAAGGAAATGTGAGAAGGCAGAGATAAAACCCCAGCTTGTAAAATTATTTGGCAGTAGTTCTTTTCGCAGATCTTTCCTCAAAGAAAATGAACTCAAGTTTCCTCTTGCCCATCTCACACTGATTTAATCTCTCATCAATCAGGGATCATTTCAAAACACATGCCCTATTCAGCATTCAACAAAGCTTTATTTAACAATGATCCTCCCCTAACTACAAAATCAATACTTCATGTTTTTATGTGTACATCACTGCATCTAAATTTCGATTGTTTGCTTCCACACAGTTCAATTTGTATTCTTATCATGGTCTTAAATTCCAAAGTTTTGTATGGACTAGTTCTGTGTTTAAGGATTTCTGGAAGTTCTGGATTTTTTATGATTATTTATTTTACTGTAATGTATATATTAGCAAGAGTATATATTTGCTGACAAAAGATTATTACTTGTGAGGAAAATGTTGTTTTGTGTTGTTGCTTCTTTTTTCACTGACCACATAGGATGCACTGTATGTCCTGCTCTCTGTTACTAGAATTCTAGCTGTTAATGTTATAACCAAATTAAATAAAAAATATGCCTCTGTCATTGACTTTTGATTCAAAAGTGTTTTTTCTTCATGGACCCAGATCTGACATTAAACATCAAGTTACATGCCAAAGTTATATATTTAGGTTTAGGGGTTAGTTCAATCGAAATATGAGCAAGAGCAATAAATTATAATAATAAATATTATTTTTTCCAGCCATAAGCATAGATATAAACAATAAAAATGTATTTATTTCTCTCTTGTCTTGCAATCAGGGGTTCTCTGAAATGCGAATGTTGCCCTCTTTCATTAACTTTGCTACTGGCTATTTAAGAAAAGAAAAGAAAAGAAAAGAAAAGAAAAGAAAAGAATACTATGCCCTAACACTCTGTTTTAAAAGGGTTTAAATCAATCTGTAATTTCATGTAGTCTTTAAAGGAATTTTACAAGGTTTTAACCTAATGTGCCACATATGGTATGTCATCAAGTATCACAGATAATAATTTTATTCTCGTCTCTTGTGTAAAAACAAACATGACGTGTTTACAATAAATACACTTATAAAGGAAGTTTAACTGGCAAATGGACGACATCACAAAAAAAAATTAAAAATTAAAATAAAAAATAAAGTATGCAACTATGACTTTAACTACAGCTTTTAATTCATGTCATGACCAAGCTCTGTTTTAACATGAGGATACCAGGAAGGGAAAATGAGCAACACAGTGTAACTAATCTTTTTAATATATTCTCTATAGTCACCACCAGGGGCACTGCTAGTGAGGGCATGCATGAATACCACATTCACTTAATACACTTCGATATGTCAAAAGACCTCTTAAATACTAATAACATCTTTATATATTTATCAAATCTTATGGGCATCAGCTTATAATTATTTTGTATCATATTTAATAGCATTAATATTATCTTAAATAAGCCCTTACAAAAAGAAGTGTACTTCAAGTCCATTTTATTAAAGGAATAGTTCACCCAAAAATGAAAATTCTGTTATTAATTACTCACCCTCGTGTCGTTCTAAACCTGTAAGCCTTTTGTTCATCTTCAGAACACAAATTAAGATTATTTTGATGAAATCCGAGAGCTCTCTGACCCTCCATAGACAGCAATGGTCCTTCCACGTTCAAGGCCCAGAAAGGTAGTAGGGACATTGTTAAAATGGTCCATGTGACATCAGTGGATCAACCTTAATTTTATGAAGCCATGAGAATACTTTTTGTGTGAAAAGAAAAGAAAAATAATGACTTTTGGACATTCTATGTCACAACTACTGCACCCACCTCAACAATAAGAAAGCCCTCACACAAGAACTAGGATAGATGGACATTCTATGTCAGAACGCCTGCTCCTGCCTCAGCAACATTACAGCCGTTATGGTACTCTCCTGAACACTGGGCGAAGACTGACACAGAGAAGAAATTGTTGAATGAAATCGTTATTTTTGTTTTGTTTGTGCACATAAAGTATTATCTTAGATTCATAAAATTTCGGATGAACTACTGATGTCACAAGGACTATTTTATCAATATCCTTATACATTTCTGTCTGGGCCTTGAACGTGTCAGTTGCATTGCTGTTTATGCAAGGTCAGAAAGCTCTCGGATTTCATCGGAAATATCTTAATTTGTGTTCTGAAGATGAATGAAGGTCTTATGGGTTTGGAATGACATGGGGGTGAGTAATTAATGACAGAATTTTCAATTTTGGGTGAACCATCCCTTTAAGTAAACTTAAGTAATGTTTATAAGATCATAAAAACGAGACTGAAAACATACTCTCTTAATTTTAGTTTTAAAAAGTATACTAATAGCACACAAATATACTAAGAGCACATTTTTTGTAAGGGAGTATTAATTTAATTTAATGTGTGTCAGTCTATTGTGAAAGTGATCTGGACTAACATGTGAAAGTTGAGCACACATACAGTATAATGCAATACAAATTTCTTATTTTATGCCTGTTGTTTGTTAAATTGTCTTTAGAGAGAAGTTTGCGTTCTTCATTTGCAATGCAGTGCTTCCTGGAGGGTCTGGCCAACTCATGGGGATTCAGTCTCCTGGACCATCAATCTGACCTTCACTGGCAAGCCTGGGTAAGTCACAGGCAGAACCACAGGAAATTCCCTCTGTTCCCCTAGTGATAGATGGACCACCTTATCCTGAGCCCATGCAAGTGGGCAGATTGCAGCTCTCCTTGGAGGAGAAACAGCAAAAGTTGGTCAAATGGTTGTTCTGAATCTTTACTGCGGTGGACAGGGCCACTCTACTTTGTTTGGTAATTGTCCAGCAGGTCAGTTTTTCGTTCCTGGGTAGGTCCACTCTATGGTCTTCAAGTATCTCCAAAACTTTCTTTCTTTCTTTCTCACATTCCTCCAAATTCCTCTGCAATCTGGGAGTGAAGAGGTCTCTGGCCATTTTTGGTGTATTGCCATGGCAGATGATGTCTTTAAGTTTGTGGACGCATGCTCAGTTTATGTCAACAGCCTCCATCTAACCACCAGCAATACCAGCAATCTCTCCAAATTGGTCCACTTTATTCCTGTTCCCAAATTCCTGTTTGCCAGGAAGATGGCATGGGTGGTTGTAGACCACATCTTCTGGATTCATGGTTTTCCAGAGAATGTGGTTTCTGACAAGGAACCCCAGTTTCTCTCTCATATTTGGAGGGGGTTCTGTTTGCAGATTGGCACAACTGCTAGTATTTCATCAGTGTTCAAACCACAGACCAACCATGCAAACCATGATCTCAAATGATATATGGTCTCCCACCCATCTTCTTGGAGTCAGCAGTTGGTGTGTGGGAATAGGCCAGTAGCTTCTTTTCCACTGTCGGGCCAGAGCGAGGCAGTGCTTTCAACGGGCCGGACGGGGTTAATAGCCTCAGACCTGTAGCACCGAGCCCAAAATCACACTGTGTTTCCACCATCGGGCCAGAAGCACTTCACTAAAACCGGCCCTTTACACGCCTCTTTGGAACAACGTCACACAACTCCATCATTTCACCACCAAATTTAAGATTTATCAGAAATCTAATCAGAAATAAATAACTGGAACTAGCAAGATAACAAAAAACCCAGCCACTGGCCACAAGGAAGCCTTGATGAGGCACAATCAAGCCATGGAAACGCAACTGGCCCTCGCAGGCACTAACACGCCCGCTTTTGGCCCGACAGTGGAAACACGGCTAATAACTCCCTGCTGGTGTAATAGACTAGGTTGTCCATGTTGTGCTGTCTTGGCTTTCAACTCCCTGTTTCCTTCCCAGGGTACAAAAGTTGCTGTTCCTTTGATCCAGGTGTTCATCCAATGCTGCTGAAGAAGGGCCAGAGAGAAGGTGATAAGGGAAGGGGAATTCATGGAAAAAAAAAACACTGACTGACATCAGATTGTGGTGCCCTATTACATCTGTGGGCAAATGGTGTGGATCTCCACCAAGGACCTGCCATTTTGAGTTCCTACTTGGGCAGTGTGATCAGTATGGGGCAGTGCAGCTTTGACCATCTTTCCCCCTGCCCCAGTGATAGAGGGCTTAACACCATTGATCAGTAGGAGGACTTTTTGATTCCAGATGGCGTGGATGGGGATTGCAGTATATGGTGGACTAGGAGGGATCCGGTCCAAAAGAGAGATCTGGACCATGTGCTCATTGAGGACTTCCACTGCCAGCAGTCTGCTCTGCCCTATGGTGTGCCAGGTGGAGCCCCTTTACTCTGCTTTTCTTTGTTTTCCTCTTTCCATGGAGTGCCTGTGCTCTCAACTGTCTTCCATTTTAAGCTGATCACTGGCTTTTTATCTGCTTGCTCTCTAAATCACTTCAGTGCCAGAGTGTTTGTGAACCACACCTTTGCTGCTGCCCATCCTGTCAGTCTCATTTCCTGTTTGTATGGTCTGTTCTCATGCTGTATCTCTGTCCACTTCACTGGATTGATCCCATTTATCGGCCTGTTCATAGTGGTCTGAACTTGCTCTTTGTCCTGATGATCTTCTTCTGTGATCTACCCTCATGCTACCATGGGTTGGTCTATGGTACCAAAGTCTGCCTGACTTTGACTTTGTCTCTGCATCACCCCTTGTACTTTTGCTGAATTGGATTGATCTCTCAGTGCTGACCTTTGCCTGACTACCCATTCATCCTCTGCCCTACTGTCTTGAGCTGGTTAGGAACATGGCAATCAACCGGAATTTCATTGTTTTCTCTGCAAATGCAATACATTTCAGTTCTGTAATCCTCTGCTCTTATACTCTCATTATAGCATACCTGACAGATGCAAGTGCCATTCTGTCCATGTTAAGATAAGGAAAAAGTATGAAACAGATCAATAGAATTAGCTGAATCTGAAATAGCTAAAACTATGTACAGGCCTTTAAAGAGCTTAGAGGACATTCTAGCATCAGTCTATATGGAATCCGCCCCCCACTGACTCACTGAAGAGCAAACCATCCAAAAAATAGACCAGATTAAAACTTGGGATAGTTGTCAGTCTTGTCCACAATTAGGAGCTGGGAACACACAGGACACAATAGCATCATTCTTTCTTGATTTTAGTGTGAGAGAAAGAAGGGGAAAAAATCCCTTGATAATAACTTGATTCTTTTGAGAGAGCTCAGGAGCCAGCTTAGTTCTCTGGGGGACAATAAGGGCAAAATTCTCTGTGGTGACAGGACTGCATCAATGATCAGCCCCTGAAGCAGATTATAGGCCAACGTGAATAGAGCCCACCAATACTAGGGGCTAATAGAGGACCCCTGATAACTCATTCTTCCTCTCACAATGTCCCTGCCAGAAGCTAGGTCTTAGTATCGCCTAACTCCACCATCCAAAAAATATTGACATGCACGGCCCCCTCATGAGCTGATACAGGGTAATACTTTTTCAAGCGCTAGCGGTTGCCATCATATTATTGGTTGTCAAAAAACCTCCTTACCTGAAAGAGAGTATATATTTATATTATAAAAAAGTAAGTTCTAATATTTATAAATCCAAGACCTACCCTTGTCTGAATATGCCCACTTCCTGACTATGTAGTAGTCAAAAAAACAGTGTGTGAAATGAGTATGTCTGAATTCATTTTGAGATTCTAAAGTGTGCATCCAATTAACGCTTTACTATCCTGTGAGGAGGAAACAACATAAGTGACATTGTAGGTCACATGGCAATGGCAACATGAAATGATTGATATCTATATGGCTAAAATGCTAGTATATTGACTATTGCATACTGCACAGTATATAATGTGAATGGCATATTATTTATTAAAAAAAAATAAAAATAAAAAATAAATAAAAGTTCTTAATTTAGTGATTAATTTAGTGATGTTAGCTATGTGTCCACAATGGGTGTAAACGTTTGTGTACATGTGCACAGTTCAGATTAAAATTATTTACTTGTTTTCTTGCCATGCTGTAGAAAGGATTGAAATTGTGTTATTTCTCTCACAATATTATGGAATAATCCATTTGTAATGGGGAAAAATGGACATAAAAATGCAAACATTTTGGTAATTCAATAGCACAGGTAACAAGGTAGCAAATCCATGGAATTTAAAGCATGCAGAAAATGTATATACAGTGTACAGTAAACACACTGCACTTTCTTATAATAATAGGTAGAGGTCGTTTTTAAAAATACATAGTCATTTCAAAAATAGTTACACTGTTTAAATACTGACTGTTCAAATAGCAACAATTACATTACAGTTTTTTCCTAACTGTTAACACATTGCTTGCTGAATCTTTGACTAATTGTCCCAAAACTCTAAACACAAAACCACAAAATCCTTTCAAAACCTTTTTTTGCACCAAAATGATTTAAACAGGTGTTGTATGAATAGATCTGTCTCCAACCAAAAACACACTGATGTGATAAACACAAAACCCTACTATGAATATTCCATCAGTATGCTTATACCTTTTACATTATATAACTTACGGCAATGTATACCTACCCAAATATACATGAACACAAATGCAATACAGTAACAAAAATTTAATTTACAATACGTCCAAAATTCAGTATTTTTTAACATGTGTGATGTATGTAACACTTTCCATATCCAACAGAAATAAACTAGGAAAAACATTTAGCAAGATAAAATATATATATATATATATATATATATATATATATATATATATATATATATATATATATATATATATATATGAAATTTCTTGACTACTTTCTTAAGAAGATGTATGTGTTTTCAGCCCTAGATCCCATCTAACATCAGACAGAGAGGCACCAGAGCCAGAATCTGATTCACAAATTAGCCCAGATCTACAGTAGCCAAGCACCTCACCCTCAGGCTGAAGGAAATTGTCTGCTTTCACAGAGCAGAAAAACACCTAACAAGCTTGTCACCAAGGTGAGAGCAACCTAGTTAGCAGGTAATTGCCTGAAGAGGACTTGTCAGCTCCACTGCGGGAGACTTTACTCAACGAGTGTGAGAACTTTGACACAGTCAAAGCAGTACCTCCCAGTAACCATATAAACAGAAGACAATGGACATAATTGCAATCAGTGTCCTCCAGCTCTACTGTCTTTATGTTCCTACACTTCACTCACTCTTGTTTAAATGACTTGAAGTTCAGCAGACTTTTACAACAGCATATCAATGCATCTGAATGCATCTAAGGTCCAACACAAGTTGATGGATAAATGCCTTCTTGAGTGGATGTTTAGAAGTAAAGTTAGGTGGAGCTACACAAAAGTCACACCTCTGCTCAAACAGTTCTCGTTTCACACCTGACAAGTCTTTTGATGTCTGAGCTATTTGCAGCTAAATTACTTTGCTGGTAAAAGGGTAAGAGATTTTCAGTTAGACACTGAAATTGCAACAAAATGTGGAGGAGTAGGTGGTGGTGATATGTGAGAGGACAGTAATGCGGTACAATAAAAAGGAGTAAAGTTTAGCACCTGGCAAGTAACTTCTCCATCATATCCTTACCACAAAAACAAACTGATAAGTAACAGAAACAGTAAGAAATATTTTATGTCTGCTTGTTGTTGCATCTAACTAGGTTCCTTGGTTCTGAATGGATTCTTTCAGTAATATTGATGTATGGGTGGCGGAGCAGAAACCAAACCTGCTGTTCTCTGTATTAATTTCCATTGGCACCTTTCACATTCATAACTACATTGTGTGAGCTTACTAATCAATATTAGAGTAAGGGATCAGAAAAGGATCATACATACACCTGCACATAGACCCTCTCCTAAAAAAAAAAAAAAAAAAAAAAAAAAATTATTAAACCAGCAGGTATAAGTGGGAATGTGTCTCCCTCATCTACTTATGATCCACTTGTCCAAAAAGCATTTTAACACCAGGTATAAACAGGTGCAAATTAAGATCAATAAAACAGAAAAAATACATCCAACTTCATCTGCATACACAGTATACTCACATTCCAAAATTCTCTACTATTTGATTGCTTGTATCATCACAAAGCGCAAACCATGTTATCACCCAGCTCTAATCTGCTAAATGCAACTAAAAGGCATGAAGATATTATCAACATTCATATGATTATTTTCTGCAAAGCTACTTTGAAACAATGTGTATTGTGAAAAGTGCTATACAAATAAATTTGACATGAAAAATGTAACATTTATTTTTATTATTATTCAAAACAATGGACCTTAAGTCATGCTTTTCAGATCTAGTGCATGGATTAATTGCAATAATGAAGGTTTTTTTTTTTTTTTTTACTAAGATGTGATATTTTGGGTTTTAGTATGCTGGTGTTATGGAAGGTTTCAGGTAGCTTTTCTGAAGTGCTAGATAAATGACTATGAACAGTATGTAATAGTATGTTGGGACACACAGTTGTTCTTGTAATGTCATGTTTTGACTGCCTGCTCCGTTTGGATTCATCCAAAAGAAACCTGAGCTTAAAACCTCTGAATGTATCATTAAAGGGCTCTGTATGTTTTTTTGGTGTCTGTTGTTGTTGTAATTCTTGTTGTGGCCACTACGCATAGTGTGTATGAAAATTGTGTGTTTTTATGAAACTATCATTACAGTCAGCTCCAGCTCAATTCTTGGCACAACCACACTTTAAACTCTAATGCTCAAAGTAGTTATTTGTATGAAGTAGGGGGAAATTAAATATTTAAAAATTGTTTAATAAAACAAATTAGTTTAAATTAGTTTAACCTTGATGAGCATTTAGAACTTTCCATAATTTTTAAACAACCAGAATTGTTTGAATGTTTTGTTTTGACTTTTGTCTCTTTAAATTTACATGAACTTAAAGGTGCTGTGTGTAGGATTGACACCGAGTGGTTGAACTAGGTATTGCAGTCCAATTTCAAAATATTGGAGAGGGTTTTTTTTCACCCGGCTCCTCCTCAGACCTGACGCACACACAGGTTGCCAGATTGACAACACAAACAGAAACGAGCGCACATGACGATGAATTTAATGAAATACGCTGTGTTTTCCGCCAACTGGCAACTCGGGGTGCCCAAATAATATTGGGTAAACTGGCAGTGGGCGTGTTTCACATACCAAAAGAGAGAACAACATTCCGGCCCAGAACGCACATTTTCAAAAGAGAATAACTGACTGTAGCATTGTTTTTCAGATAAACCAGTATGTTAACTTAGCATGTTTCTTAAAGGGGTCATATGATGTGATTTCAATTTTTCCTTTCTCTTTGGAGTGTTACAAGCTTTTGGTGCATAAAGAAGATCCATAAAGTTGCAATGACTAAAGTCTCAAATCCAAAGAGATATTCTTTATAAAAGTTAAGAGTCAACCACTCCCCCCTAAAACGCCTCGTTTAAACATGCCCCCACGTCTACATCACGATGTGGAAAGATTTGCATAACGGCACCCAAATGTACACACAAAGAAAGAAGGTGTAACTTTGATTCTCTCTGTTGCCACCTGCGCCATGTTGTGGAGAAGCTGTGTGTTTCGTTGTGAAAGCGAAACTACTTTGATTTGCCTTCCAAAAGAGGACACAACTAGAAATCAGTGGTTAAGTTGTATTTACAACACTGTTCCAGAAAAGTTCAATCCAAATATTCAGATGTGTGCTGCGCATTTTATGGAGGATGAGGACTATTTCCCGAACTTGCAGACTAGCCTACAATGTGTCTGTGGCACAAAGGCTGTTTCTATAAAGTGAGGCAGTTCAAACTTTGCAAGGACAGTCTGGCACTTCTGACACACAGCCTGTAAGTACGTTTTTTATATTTAAAGAAAGTTGCCAATGATGATTTAAATAGCAAGTTTTGAGCTGTAGAGTAGGCTTGTTGTTTGTTGTTTCTCCGATCACAAATGCAGACATGGTTTTATGTTTACACAGCACGATACACAATACAACAAGTAAAAAAACTGTATAAGTCATTATAATCAGTAATTATGTCCCCACTGGATGCAACAAATGCCTTGTTTTTGTAATGGGTTTTACTGGTTTTGTCTCGTCTAGTGATGTCCGGATCATGGACGAATCGTTCTGTTTACCCAGATCTTCTTAGTAAACCAGTCAAATCAGTTCACCAGTTCAAATGGAACTGAATCGTTAGAAACGGTTTGCGTCTCCAGTACGCACTAATCCACAAATTGCTTAGGTTATTTGGTTTATAAACATGCCTGACACTCCCTCTGACGTGAAATAAATTCAGTTACTCCTAACAGTACACTGACTGAACTGCTAAAAGAGAACCGATGATGGGATGTACATGAGCAGAGCAGCTGGACTGAGTCTCGTCCTGCTGGGAGACGGCATCACAGTAATATGTTTAGTGGCGTAACATTTCCGTCACATGCTTGAGGCATTTGGCCAATCACAACGCACTGGACAGCTGGCCAATCAGAGCACACCTCGCTTCTCAGAACCATGAGCTTTGTAAAAATCGACGCATTTCAGAAAGGCGGGCCATTGAGGAGAAACAATAATGTACATTATTTGGAAAATAATGTGGTTTTTTTTTACCTTAAACCACATAAACACATTGCATTACAACAAAAACACACAAAAAAATTCTTTTTAGCAACGTCATATGACCCCTTTAAATATCTGCAAACATATTATGGTATTTTTATGCTTTAGTATAGTCAAAAACTTACATACAGCACCTTTAAATTTTGTAAGTTTTCTTTGTGATGATCACATATCCATGGATATGTATAGATTTGAAAAGCTCCATTACAATAATCTGCAGCTGGCAACCCATAGCTCTTGACTGGTTATCTGGTGAAGCTAAGCAGGGTTCAGCTTGTTCAATACATGCATGGGAAACCTTCTGGGAAATTTAAGGTAGCTGCTGAAAGAGGTGTTACTCTGTATCAGTAAATGAAGAGGTGTCTCATTGGAGTACCACAGGGCTCAGTACTAGGACTATTTGCTCTTCACTGTGTATATGCCTTGGAAGACATCAAGAAACATGGAGTTAGTTTTTACTTCTACACTGACAATTCTCAGCTCAATATTTCTTTGCAACCCAACCAAACATACAAATTCACAAAACTAACTGAATGCATAGTTGATATGAAAAACTGGATGACTAGTAACTTGATGACTCAAGCTGAATAATGACATTGCTGCCCTCCGTAGAACTGCTTGAAAATAGATAAACATTACACTTTCATTAAACTGAACTGAACCAACACTGAACTGACTTTAACAGAATAATTTAGCTGAATAATTACACAATAATTACTTTGAATAATTAGAACTACTTACAGCAGAATTTAAATTGAACTCAAGTCATAAGTTAGCAGATCTTTAGATTTTGGTTTTGTTCTATACAAGCATATTAACTGCAGTGAAATACTGACTGAGCTAACTCACACAATTTAATTGCAGTTGCAAAGGATGCAAATGTTGATTAGTTATTGATGAGTTGTCCCACCTGCCAAAAAAACTGCCTCCAAAAATGTAATCCACTACCCAAAGATAGTCACAATATATACATCAAAATATCTTCACATAACTTTTAAGATAAATGTTAATACATTTTCCATATACCAAATTTATTACAGATTTGTGCTGAAACCTAAACTGGTCTTTTAGGCTTCAGCACAATAAAACATTTGGTATATGGAAAATATATTAACATTTATCTTAAAAGTTATGTGAAGATATTTTACTCCTTTTAATTTGCATACAATTGTCTGTTATGGTATACAGATAAGTTTTTTTTATTTTTAGATGTTAAACATTTTTCATTAATTAGCATTCTGTCTATTTGTGGATGATGCATTATGAGGGTCAAATTTGATGGATTTGGACTGGTTTACATGTAGATGATAGTGATGGGAAGAAAACTCATTCACTTTTTTAGCACAGATCCATTGTGTGAACCCACCCTGCAGTGAAGTGTGCTTATATCAGCGTAAGTATATCAATGACAAGGTGACTAGAGGGGGTAGAGGAGAGGGGTTATCATTAGTGAAGCCCTCTGCTGCTGTTCACGACTAGTTCCAGTAATTACTTCACAAAGGACGTTTTTCGCCATCCCACTGTTTTTCCCACACAAGGCAGGCACAGAATTCCAAGTGGCCTCAGACTTGCAATCTCCTTGCTTTAACCCAGGCAAATTGCTAAGCTTGGCCATTCTTCAGGCACTGTAATTGCATTTTAGTGCTGTTTTTATTGGTGCCGGCTTGCCCAGCCCCCCGGTCTGACCGCTCAACACTAAGAATGCCATTGAACACAGGGTAAATAGAGAGTAAATCATTTGTTTATTGGGAGGTTCAAATTAGGGGTTAATTAAGGATTTAGAATGGACTGAGGGGGGAAATATTAAATTAAATGGATTTCTGAAATTGAACAGTACCTACAACTTGCAGCATATGTTTATAGATGCGATACTAAATAAAAAATAAAATAAAAAATTGTGCTGTTCAAACAAGTTGTATAACACTGTAAAGATATGTGTCAGGTAACCTAAAAATGTGTTACATGCGATAAAATCTAGATTAATTGGTGATATTCAGATTGTCTGTATTAATCTGACAGCATTAGGTTACATCCACAAAAGTAGTTTTCACTGGTGAAAATCTAACAAAAAATGTAAAATAAAAGACAGAAAACTTAGGTTAACAACTGCAATTCTCAGTGAAACCACAACTTTTCTTTTCTTTTTTACCATTTTACCCATTTTTAGAGGTTTATTCAAATGTGAATACTTAAGTTCATCTCATTAAAATACTCAAAGAGATCTAATTTTGTTCTTGGCACCATTGAGCAGTTCTTCTTTCTTGAGTGTCCCTGCTTCTAATTCTACGGTACAGATGCATTCCAGAGCTGGACAACTGAGCAAGTGCTGTTTGCACTGAACTGAAATAACAGCAGAAAACTAAAATGGCCACAGGATTAAGGGATCTGAACAGGATAAAAGGATAAAAGATTCTTGGTGTTATCCATTTTAGCTTAAAAAATGGAGAGTCTTAACCAGGATTTTGGACCTCACAATACTTCGAGTCTTTATAGAACATGGTTGTGCAGTTTGTAATGATCTAAATTTGACATTCTATATTCTATTGTGTCACTGAGTAAACGGATTAGAAGAATGACAAGGTTTTGAGTGCTCAGAGTCAAAGCTTCTCTGGTGGAGGTGTTATAGCTGGAATGTAATAACTAAGTCAAAAGAGTTTAACTCAGTCAATATAATTTTGTGTGGAAATAACAGTGGTCAAATTAGTTTAATTCCACAGATAAGAAGAGCACAGATCAAAGTACATCCAACTGTGGATCTGGATTCTTGGAGAAGCAGTTTTGAAAGTGTTGTCGGGCGACTGCCCAGCTAACAGAGAACATTCCCACAACTTTCACAAGCGTTTTCTGAATGTCCTCATGATGTTGTTTTTACTTGTTCTGAGAATATTAAAAATAAATTTTCAAATAACATTTTATTTGGGGTGAAAATAAAGTTAGCAGAATGTTGTTGCCTCACCATGTCACTGTTTTCAGTATGTTTTGTTTTGCCCGTCTAGTCAGTTGTCGTGGTTTTTGAATTGTGTTCTTCATATTTATGGAGTTAGTACAGGATGCAATATTTTTGTATGTGGCTTATTTCCAAGATAACACATTTGGATTTAAGTTTATTATTGACTCGTTATTATTTTCCGTTTTTATAGCAAGATCTGGCAACACTGAGTCAAGACCCACCTCCTTCCCTGTGATTTCTCTAATACACTTTTAAATACATCATTGTTGTCACTGCCTGATTTTGTCAGGATCTTTTATAACATCAGCTATGAGAAAACCCAAAGACCAACCTGCGTATGAGAGAAGGACAAGATAAATACTGAGGATTAACACTGGGTTACTGTGCGCAAAGACATAATTTTTAAATAAGTTACGGCATGCATAAAAATTCCTGTGACGCTCCAAACGATTTTACTGCACTCGAACATCCCGGACGGTGCATTTTGTACAGATGTGCTTGTAGAAGACTTTCAAACACAGCCTTGAATAACATTCCACCCCACAGATCAAACACGTACACACATATAGATAAAGTCTCTCAAGTGGCCTTTCATGGTGGAAACATCCCTTGTAATTATGAAGCTCAGCTGCTCGGCTGTAATTTGTGCGGTAATCAGTGTAACCCACCTCTCGCTCGCAGTGGCCTGACACCTTTGACCCCACACACAGTGTCAAACAGCCTGTCAGTGAGTCTTAATAAAGCAAAATGACAAGTCTCCAGAGACGTTACCACACTGCCATGTCAGAAGGCAATGAGTGGTTGTTGCCGCCTGCCAGGTACTGAGGTATTTTATTTAGCCCTGAGGAGGACAGGTGTGCTCTGCAACAGCACGAGAGCGGGAATGCCAAAGGTCTTCAAGTTGGAAGGCGCTACAGGTGTTGGCGCACAGACAAGACACTACGTTAACATAAAAATGAATCGTTCCATTATCAAGGAGTATTTTCATGCGTCCTCGTTTATTTACTCGTCTTTTGATTCTGATAAAAACAACAGGAGGCTCTTTGTGACACGGGTGAAATGCTGACAACCGCATTACAGCGTTCTAAAGTGTCAAAAGTGATTCATACTTCACAATCAATGCCACAAATGCAGGATTAAATATAATTAAAGAAATTATGCCCATCAAGGAGAAAAGCCTGTCTATGGGGATTTGATCGTATCAAAAGAGACACTGGTGTGATGTGAAATGCAGTGAGGAGACACGCCTGGACCACCTTAGAGCGATGAGATCTCTGACGCTTTGAGAGCTTCTTTAGATGCTTAAACTCCCTTTAACCCCATTAGGGGAATTCGGCTGCCGTCTCTTAGCCTTCATCCTGAGAGGACAAAAACCTGTGAGGCAAGGGTGGCTTACGGATCAAAATGACAAGCGGAATTGTCTTTGGTCTCAGGTTTACTTCGACAAGGTAAACATTTCACAAACCGGGCCAAACAAGCTATGTCGATTTATGTTTAGTCCTAAAGGTTCCTAAAGGGGGTTTTCAAAGTGGTGCAACAAAATTATCATTTTTTGTTGACCAAAAACCATTTTTTAAATGAACACTTTTTTCTTAGTGTGAAAAGCAATTTAAATATTTCCATTTTAAAGAACCTTCTCTGCATTTGAAAGGTTCTGTGGATTTTTCAAGGTTCTTCGTGAAGCCATCAATGCCAATAAAGGACCTTTCATTTTGAGAGTGTTGATTTCCATTGTATGGACAAAAAACACTGAGAACATTTCTCAAAATATCTTCTCACGTTTCACAGAAGAAAGAATGCCATATAGGTTTGCCATATAATGACATGGGGGTGAAAAGTTTCATTTGGGTGTGTATCCCTTTAAAATACTGAATCGGAAAATCGTGACAATTTCCAAAAGATTATAGCTATGCAAGACTAAGGGACTTGGGTGGAAAGTAAACCTCGGGTTTCATTTGTTCAGGTGCTACTATATAACCAGGAAATATCACAACATTCAATAAAGTTCCCCTACAAGCCTTACTCCCTCCTTATTACCTCACCTTGACTGCATGGGCCAAGTGGCTGAACACCAGATAGGTGTCATGCAAATGTGGGTGGTGATGTGGTAATGCATTAATGGTTGCGGTGGCATGGTTGTAGCAAGCTGCCCCCCCCCCCCCAAAAAAAAATAAATGTTGCATCCCGATTCTGGTCACATACAATCATAATTGTGTCTTTAATGGGCCACTCTGTCGTTTAGTTACATGCATCCCATCACAGTTTAAACTGCACTGTCAATCATCTTGTCACAGTTAACATCCTCCACATTTCATTTAATTTCCTACTGTATTGGAGTGAAATTAAGATGCATGCTAATTTGCCAGCCGCAGACCTTTCATGCTGTGAACTCTCTTCCTGTATTTGCATAATGATGCATATTAAAGTTAATGACCAAATGTTCACTATGTTGTTGCAGCTTACGTGGATAACATTTGCTAAATATTATTTAATCATGTTGGATATTGATTATCAATCGCTTAAACCCTTTTGATCTAAAACTCTCTAATTAACCATTGCCTCACATGTCTGTAGTTTTTGTTTTTTTAACACTTTTAATTTGTGTTTATAGTTTTAATCAAATCCTCATCCAATGAGCAGTGGGGTTTTTTGGTATATTAGCTGTTATAATGTGCACGGATCCTCACTTTAAATGTCCATCTAAAATAGTAAACTTTTCAGGTACTTTTGGAATACTCATTTTAACATAGTGTGTTTTGGGACACACTAATTTTAATTTTGAATGCTTTTTAGAATTGATAGTATGCGAATTGGGCCACAGTGAAGGTCTTGGATTGGAGAGGAAGTTTGAAGTTCTGAAAGTTGATGCTGAATTTTTTTTTTTTTTTTGTGAGACTTTTTATGGGCCCTTGTATTTCTTTAAGCCTTGTGCTCCAACCATGATTCAGTATTCAGACCAAAAGAGTAGTTCTTGAGCTTACGGTGAAACTCAACTCGATGACAGAGAGAATTATTGCGAAGGCAGCGCACGTTTCTTGACGTGATTGCGGAAGTGGTGCAAAATGCGATGTAAATCCCCTTAACGACCTTTCAGGCTATCAGTAATCAGCACACAAAGCTGATTGGCAGCCGACACTGAGAGGCGCATTTATTCTCGCTGTACCCAGTCCCTCTCGATGGTGACCCCTACTGTGCGAGGCGTGGGGTAGAGTGCCCAACGACTCCTGCTGCCAACACGGCGAGCCAGCGAGGGAAGGGGAGGCGTGGTCATAACCTTGTTTGTTTCCTAACCTGGATGTCTTGAGGTCCTTTTGTAGCACGATCTCTCGGGCGTCTGAGAACAGAGGGGAGCTTCCACGTCTGTCAGCCTTCGTCAAAAAGCAACACGCTAACTTGCTTCCCATTATGCGATTAAGCAAGTTTCGTTGTTCCTGTCCCTGGTCAGTTCTTTACAATGAGAACAAATGGCGATGCACTTTTGCTATTGTCATCATTCACGTTATTATGATGACAGACACGCCTAGCGCACCAGGCGGCGAGTTGCTTCTCCAAACTCTCAATTGACAAAGCCAGCACAGCACGGCTCACATCTGACACCCCAAACTCATCTCAATGCATACACATTCTCCCACAATCCCCTTGAAAAACACACTGTTCTCACACTGTGCAATATTCTGCTCTCCAGGCCCCGTCTCAGAGGGGAACGTGGTTGTACCCTACTGAGCTGCAAGCCCCATTTCCTACTGAGAGGCCCGTTTTGTCCCTTGGCGGTCTTCCTCCATTGAAGCGGCGCTCCATGCTACCGATACACAAATCTAAGGGGATTATCTTCTTTTTGTGGTGAGTGACCCTATAAATAAAACCTGCAGCACAGATTGATGAGCCTGTCCACGACTATTTGCTGTTCTACATATTTATCCTTTAGCTTAAGTTATTGTTGCTCTCTAATACTAATGAATCTATTAAGATGAGTGTTGCAGAGTGTGCTAATCAAAGAATAATTGACGATGGACAGACAAATTATTGAAAAACGCATCCAGTTATTCCACTTAGCCTATATATTTACATTTCTCAGGAAAGTCAGAGTAATGTAACAGCAAAACACAACGGTCTAACCTAAACATGTTAAAGCATGAACTGACAAAGAACTGATGAGCATACTATACACCGCAAAAAAAAAGTGAGATTAGAATAAGTTGTGTGTTCTAATGCATAGTATGTTGAAAATAGTATGCTAAAGTTCCCGAATGGTCTACTATTTTGGGTAAATTGTCAAAGTGTGGATCCGTAGACAATCAAATGGCTAATATTGCCCATATTAACCTATTGCGCTTTGGAGGTGAATTCAGAACTACAACCACGAATAAAAGGAACTACAAGCATGGTGGATGTGCGTGAGACCGATGGTTAAGTAGAGATGTTTGCATGTTATCCGTGCTATATTTCATCTGCAACAACATGTCATAAAGGTTCAAATAGCACAACAGCAAAACAAATACATTTGGCCGATATTACATGCATCATGCAATAAACATAAGCAGAGTTCTCACCATGAAAGAACCACGACTGTCAGATCAACATGATACTTGTTTTCTCTCCCAATACAGTAGTGGTAATATGTCTCAAAGCTTGTCTGCTCTTCTGCTACACACTCAGAAGTATCTACATTTTCTTTTTTGAAGGAGCACATACTTTTAGGGCATAGTATAAGTTGATAACAAGGACACATCAGATGTGAAACTAAACTAGGAGCAGGTAAACAAAATCAGAAACCATGGAAACTAATCAAACAAGGAAGAAACACCGGAAATGGAAACTGAGAAACAGTAGACGCTAAGAAGCATGGCAAAAAAAAACACCTTGAATGACATATATGTCAGATGCGATGACAACAGTATTTTATGTGTGCAAATGTGAGAGCATGAGTGGGAGTTTTTCATTTAAGCTATATTAAAAATATTTCAGAAATAAAACAGCTGTTTGAAATAAGTGAAATATTTTGGCCTGTTGATATGGATTTGCAATGTGGTCAAGACCTGGAACTTTTTTAAATAGAGCTGTGCAATTATTGAAATTTATACAACTGTTAGTTCTTATCCTCAAATCTGATTGTCTAAGTGTTGTCTAAAAGTCCTGAGAGCAGTAATACTTTTTTTTTATTATTATTATTATTATTATTATTCACTCAGATTGTCTTTTTTGGAGCATTCGAGGAACACTGACACACTGAGATACTATTATAGTTTTTGTTACTATTTGAATCAGTTTTGTATATATATTTTCCAATTAAATTTTTTTATGTTAAAGTTAAGTCATTTTTTAGTAGTTGTTGTTTTCAGCAGTTTTCACTCTAGTGGATGGCAACATTACTTTAAAAACTCATCAGATCAAAAATAATATTTCCTTCAGGAAGGACAGCACTTGAGTTTGTGTCTAAAATACTGTGTCTAAAAGTTATTAATTTCTATTATATTTTACTTTTGTATAAAAGCAATCTCACACCAGCAATCATGCAGTTGTTCAGCCTGTGGCATTGTGCATATGGCTTAATCGCAGTACTATATCACTCTGACACTCCTAAAATAATTAACAACTTAAAATGTCTGTCAGCTAATCAGAATCAACGAGATTTCTTTCTTCTTCTGTGATTATGAAATGATAACCGTTGACTATAAATGATAGTATTAAATAGATTAAACAGCTAACCACCACTAATCTACTTCTATTTTTGTCTTTTTTTGCTGCTGTTGGTCCAATAAGTGACATGAAGACATGATTACTTTAACCTTATTCTGCCATTTTTAAAACTCGTTATTGTTTAACGTTTCAAGAATATGCCATATTTATTTTGATAAAGACGTGCAGACTTCTTTGTGGTTAGTACATGAGCTTCAACACACAATTATGTTGACATGCAAATATCTTACGCACTGTTTCCATAACAGTG
This sequence comes from Cyprinus carpio, assembly GCF_018340385.1. Lineage (NCBI taxonomy): Eukaryota > Metazoa > Chordata > Actinopteri > Cypriniformes > Cyprinidae > Cyprinus > Cyprinus carpio. Next base: position 3,565,053 of record NC_056598.1, on the reverse strand, counting down.
AACTGAGTGAATCCGGTGGCTTTTTTGTTGTTTGAAGCAGAATTTGACACGAAGACACTGAGGTGTTTTGCTGAACGTGAACCTTTCAGAGTCGCTCTCTTCATCTGCTGCTGTGTTGGGAGAGAGATGCAGCTCCTGTTGTCACTGATTCCAGATCTTTCCACTTCTCTTTCACCCTGAACAGTACTTTGTTGCTGTTGGATCTGGCTCATTTGATCTTTTTAAATGCATTCATTAATATGACCCCAGGATATTGACTTGGCGTAACTGTGCTGTCACAGAACTATGCTGCCTCTCACAAATGTTTCTTGTGTCAAATCAACTGTTTTAACACTGAAATCTCTTCACTGAAAATTGTACTAATAATCAGTTATTTACAGTACATTGTAGGCTTGTCATAGCTTAGTCAAATACAAGCAGTAGAATCTTGTGGCCTGCTTGATTGTACATTAAAAAATATATATTATAATGTGGAATTTTGAAGAATAAAAATGCATCATAATTTGGCATACGTCAGTGATACTCACATACCTACATCTGTGTAAATAAAGCTGGCCCTCACCATTTTTTCAAGGAACGAAATATATATTTCTCACCTCTTTTAGATGTTATTGTTTTCTGCTGTGATCTCGCTTTGCTGCCCCCTCTGGTGGACTGATTCACTTACTAACTCCTGCAAACAAAGAAATACCATCAACATAAACAAATCTGAGAATTTGCCTAATCGAAGTTGTTTAAGGGAAAAAAATGAATGTAAATAAACGTAAATGAGGGGAAAGTTGTTGGAAATCCACAACAGAGCAAGTATTTAGCGTTGAAAAATCTAGTGTGAGTCCTCTGTGTTCTGGTATGTTTAGATAAATATTTACAAAGTGTTTAGTTGTGTAAAATAATTGTTCATTTAGAATTTTAGATATGATATATATATATATATATCCCTGCACTTGCTGTTGAACAAACCATTTTTGTTAACCACTAGTTTCTATGCTACATACAAATATAAGTCATTATATCTACAATGGCAATGTTGTTATAGTTAATGTGGATTATGTCGATTTTTATTCATCTAAACATGACGTTATTTATATATTAATATAATTTTTTTGATTGCATTTTTAAAATCATCACTAATCTACTGCATGATGATTCAGCAATAGTCAGTTGTTTGTCACATCGTAGTTCTTACAGAGTTCTCCACATGCACCTGCCATCGCTTCACACACAGGAAGCTTTGTGCTTCTTCGCTGCACTATTAATATTTCTGTGCCAGCGTGGAGGAGACGGGGAGCTGAGGTCTCACACGTCCACCCCCAGAGGTGCAGCAGCTGTTAACCTGGCCTTGAGAAACAGCATGAAAAGACAGCTCTCTGGGGGAAAGTGAGCTTTCTGCTTTCAACATACTCTGATGCTACACTAGTGCCTTTATATGCAAGAGAAGCAACGGGATGCATAAAACGCCTGCGAAGCAAGAACAATAAAAATGATCTTTTTAGGTCTACAAATATTGTCCTCATCTCAAAAGGAGAAATTATGAAACCGTGGGCTTGCCTAGAAATCAAGCATCGTCAGCAAAGGACACTGAGCAATGAGCTTGATTAGATTAGACGTCTATTTCCAATGTGATCAATGAAACAGAATTACAGGTGCACTTTTAAAACAAACCTAATTATTATTATTATTATTATTATTACTTCTACTGCTGCTCTATTTTTTTTTTTTAGCACATGCACCCAAAATGGCCACTTTTATTTAGAATTATTTATTTAGATTTTTTAATCTTTATTGCTATAACATAAATACTGAGATATTGATGATAGTATTGCCTTTGAGAGCAAATGTTAACATGCAAAGTCCGTTACATCAATATAACCACAATAACGTACGTTCTAAATCGCTCATAAAGCAGTTTAACACATTGCTTCACGTGTGTGCGTGTTGCACCGGAGTCACAAATTGTGAAAACCATAAGAAAAAAGCACTAAACACGTGTGGTGGCTACATAGTTCTATTTATCACCGCTTCGGCGGAAGTGATGCATGACGCACTGACGTGGCCGGAAACCCGCCATCTTGAGGGAGGAAACGCCTTGAAGTTGAGGAGGAAACTTGAACTGTGAGTTTTTATTTTTGATAAACGTATTTAGTGATCGAAACATTACCACCATGCTAACAAACGATAACTAGTATTGTGTGCTACGTTCCCCTCGCGGGGGGGAGGAGAGATTAGAAAGAGAGTTTCGGTGTTAAACGGAGTTAAATCCGTTCAGATGTGAGAGAGTGTGACAAAGGAAACAACAATCTATGACTTCAGTCCACTTCTGAGTCACTAATCTCGTATCGATGATTTAATACATAAACTTGATTAACCGTTGAGCTCGACTTTGTTTTAAAACACTGTTGTAGAACCTTTAATAATCAGCCACAAAAACTAGTTTAATCAACTTATTATCTGAAATAATTATAGGGACCTGAAGATCAAAATCACCTGAAATCTATTTTTAATTTTTTCTGAACAGATAAAATGTGATTCTACGCAATGATACTGTTTTTCGCTTTTGCCTCTGAATAGTATTATTTTAGGAAAGCTTGTCCAAGCTATGAAGTCAGATCAGATTTGTTATTAAAATAAATGATTATATAGACTTGTTGGAAGACGGAGCTCTTAACCCTTTTAACTGTCACCCCCCTTTTTGAACATAGACGTGAAAGTACACTCTTCAAACTTAAACTGTTATAATTCATAAATGCTTTTGAATACAGACCAAAGGTTGGTCTCTTTTTAAAGAAGATAATCTGCAGATTATTGAAGAAATCATTTCAAAAAATGAAAGCATAAAAAAGTTATAGAAGTTTAAATTTACTGTAAAGAAAATGTACTGTACTATTTGTTATTATATTTTATATAAAATAAATATTTTATAAAATGTTTTAATCTAAAATTGCTATAAAATTAAAGCCATATGTCTAAATAAGTTGTGTTCCAAATTTAAAGTTGATATTAAAAAAGTGTTATACCACAAACAGCCACCGGGTGCCATTCAAACTCCATTGAATTTTTTTGATGCATTTTTCTGTCACAAATGTATCATTTTCTCTCTCTCAATATTATGTAAATGACAAAATAACCACCAGATATGGAATCTTGAGCCTCAGACCTTTCCAACGATATGTATTTTGTCAAGATTATGAAAAGTTTTGATTCTAAAAGACCGTAATATATTTGGAATATGACACCTCCCACTAAGGGGGAGGAGCCCGATAAAAGATTTTAAAGTCCGATTTCCATGGTAACGCAGTGTCTGATTTCAAAATGGTTTTCACAGGATGAATTTAGAGGTTTTAAGCTTTCAAATGATATATAATTTATGAGGATTACTAAAACATGTGAAAGGCAAAAAGGAAGCGAAGAAGATTTTTTTGTGACAAAGGTCAGAACTCCTGTTATGATGTATAACAAAAAACACTCACTCCATAAATAAATCAATCAATTACCCTACATAAATCATAACAAAAAACAAAAAGTGGTCAAATATCTATTTAGGAGTCTTCGACCTTTCCAACGAAAGGTATATAGTTTGTCATGATTAGATTAGGATTTAATTGTAATATATTGAAGTTAATTTATGCGGCAGTTAAGGGGTTAATGAGCGTTTGTCCTCTTGTGTTTCAGAGGAGCGAGAGAGGCGTCTGTCAAACATGGGCAACATATTTGCAAACCTCTTTAAAGTCTTCGGTAAGAAGGAGATGCGAATTCTGATGGTGGGTCTCGATGCTGCTGGAAAGACGACGATTCTGTACAAGCTGAAGCTGGGGGAGATTGTCACCACCATCCCGACGATCGGTGGGTGACTGGGATCTGTTTCCAGATATTAGCATCTGAAAAGCGAAGGAAGGCTTTCATGTGCTTTCTGTTCTGTGTTAGGTTTTAATGTCGAAACTGTGGAGTACAAGAATATAAGTTTCACGGTTTGGGACGTCGGTGGGCAAGATAAGATTCGACCATTGTGGCGCCATTATTTCCAGAACACACAAGGTAAGACTTTCCCCAAGACATACAGTATGTTGTGTTCAGTGTTGGGGGTGACGCATTACAAGTAGGGCTGGGAACCGAGAACCGGTTCTGTTTTTTGAAAAGAACCGGAACCGTGAACAATTTCTAAGTTTTGGTTCTGAAAACGGTTCTGGTGGGACATGTGACCAAGCACTGTGAGCAGCCTTGCACCGGTGTTCTGACGATTTGGCGTTTCCCGTAAAGGATGTCACAAACCAAATAACAGACACTTCACCCTGCTTCTTTAATTACTGAGCACATTGATTCTAATAACGCGCGTCTTTAACGTTTCCTACAACTGTACACGCACTTGCATCTTTGATAACTGTGCACGTCGTTTTGTCTGACTGTACATGTACCGGCCGCGCACAGCACCTGCTGCCACTAAACTACGTTATATTTGTCCCATATTGTCATTAATATACATACTGACTTCAGCTTGGAACACTAAATAAACAGACTGCTGTTGTTATGTAAGTATGAGAGTTAGATTATTTAGTGTACAGGTCATTTCAAGAGTGATGAATTATTTTCATGCATTTTAAATGTTTAAAAATGTGGAAACCACTCATTGCATCACAGCATCTCCTGACTGCATTATTATTTGTAAAATAGGGGCTTTATGGAGTGTGTGAATACCTCTACATGGTTATAAGTATAACAGTGTATATTTCATTAACAAGTGTCTTAATCCTCAAGGGACTATTTGGCCAACCGGCTTATTCCTGCTTGAAAAGCAAAATGTTATTGATAGTATAAAAAACATTAACTTTGAAGCACATGCTGATTGATGGACTAGCATTACTCAACATTACTTACTACCTTCCAGCAACACTACATTCAATGAAGGTAAAAGAGTAAAAAACACAATGATAGTTCATTTAAATGGAACCGGAATCGGAACCTGGAAATTTGTATACTGTAATATGTTGAATTTTGACATTGACAACCTTTAAATTAAGTTGACAGTAAGTAATAAACAGTATTGAGTAGTTGTGTATTGTGCACTTTTCCTTACCACTATTTTTTAAATAGTTGTTTAATGATTTTAACGGAACCAGAACCGTTAAGTGGAACCGGAAAATTTCTAACAATACTCAACCCTAATTACAAGTAACACGAGTTACGTTATCAGATTACTTTTTTCAAGTAACTAGTAAAGTAACGCATTACTTTTTAATTTACAAGAGAACATCTGAGTTACTTTTTCAAATAAGTAACGCAACTTGTTTTTTTGTTTTTTTTCATATTTATTGATTGACAGCTTTCCTGTCCCCATGTTGAGAGAAATCATAAGATGTTACTGTAGTTCTAAAAAAAATATCATGATGCATTAATTCATCTCACTAGAAAAAACTAAACGAAACAAAACAGATTCGGTATTCCTCAAAATGAATAAAAATAATGCAACACTGCAATGATGTTAAACAACACAAACATCCTTTATGTATTTGATCAGATTCTAGAAACCAGTGTCTTTGCTTCTGACCTTCGATGATCCAGTTCAACCATACTAATAAGCAAAAATTACTCTAGACAAACATTTCTGTCTTTTTTTAATTGCTGAAGTGTTGAAATTTCTTCTGCATTCTACTGTACAGACGTAAACTTACTTTACCTTCAGCCTGAGGCGTATTCATTTCACTTTTGGTGTGAAAAGGCTTTTATATTTGCCAAAAATGTAACTTTTTTTATTTTAAAAACAAACAAGCAAGCCCTGTCCAGATTTAAAAAGTAACGTAACGCATTACTTTCCATAAAAAAGTAGCTAAGTAACATATTTAGTTACTTACTAAATAGTAACGCAAAATTGTAATGCATTACTTTTAAAAGTAACTTTCCCCAACACTGGTTGTGTTAGTCGGGAAGTCCAGTTCGTTTGATGTAAACTGTGTGTGTTGTGTCTGTTTTTGTTAATCAGGTTACTGCAGTGACATTATAAGATCGGTTTCGGTTTGTAAATGTCACCCTCACGATTCTTTAGCCAAATCTGTGTTTTCTTCCTGGCTCAGGGGGAAAAAATTCCAACGTGTCACTGTGGTTTACAGTTAGCTGATTGTTATCTCAGAATACACCTAGACAGAGTGAATCTGCATGTTTGGACAGTTTTTGTCAGTATGGACTTCTCACACTTTCAAAACAGTTTGGTTCGCTAAATGTGATTTATGTATATTTTCATTGCGCTGTAGCCACCTAGTTGGCAAAATGGCACTTAAATGAGTGTTTGCAAGAAGATTTAAGAATGTGTACATTTTTAGGGACGTGAAAGATCAATAATATCAGAACGACTCTTATTTGTATTAAATTATTTAATCTTTTACACAGTCATATGTAATTTACACGTTTATGCCAAAATTCTCAATAAATATTTATTTTTGTGGTGCTGTCAATGTGTTACTGCTTAGCATTAATTAAAATATGTATCTTTTAAAGCGGTTATCACATTCATTCAAACTATCTTAAAAGACTTGAATAGGAGCACAACAGGCAACACGCAAGTAAATCCTGTTTATCAGTCAAACTGAGTTTATATATGGAAACTCAATAGGTATGAAATATAATCCGTGACTGAAAAACACTGGTGATGAGCACCACTGCTGCAGGTTGGGAGGGAATGATGTGTATTTATTATTCAGAATGCAAGTTTGGAAAAGAAAATATATTTATAGAAAACATTTCATCGGGTTCAATATAATTCATGTTAACCCAGAGAACAAGATTAGCCTAATTTTTTGTAACTGACATCCCTAAAATGCCCTAAAAAGCTTTTATTTCAAGCACCAACTTTCAAAAACAATCTGTTTAACACGAAATATGTTTCTTCTCATTGTTTATTTTTTCACTATGTAATATTAGAAATATTAAGGGAATGAATAAAAACAGAGAATATGCAGCGTCAGATGGAGAAAGCTCCGTCATTCCATTTTTACTTTCACTTTAAGACGTTCACCGGCGTAACTCTTGCACAAAGTTTGCATGTTGCTTGTGTGTGATATCCATTATGGTTTAAAACATTGTGATGTAACTAATTACCCTGGTACCGAACGTACCGGACCGTGACACCACTGTGTCGTATCAGACCGAACCGTTACACCCCTACTGTTTGCGCCTGGTTCACACCAGAACTAATCTTAATAGCAAGTGTAAACAGGGCCTGTGAACGAGTCACTGAATCATTGGCTCACTCGATTCGTTACAAGCCTGGATTCATTCAGTAATGAAACAGTGCTGTGTGTTGCTTGGGATGCACAAAAGTTCTTTGTGTGGAACTCTTTTTATTGGCGAAACTGATCAAATATTGAAAAAGTATTGTGCCTAAAATGTAACGCAATGTTAACTTCGTTTATTAACGGGATACTCCACCCCAAAATGAAAATTTTGTCATTAATCACTTACCCCCATGTTGTTTTAAACCCGTAAAAGTTTTGTTCGTCTTCAGAACACAATTTAATATATTTTGGATGAAAACCGGGAGGCCTGTGACTGTCCCATAGACTGCCAAGTAAATAACAGTGTCAAGGTCCATAAAAGGTATGAAAGTCATCATCAGAATACTCCATCTGCCATCAGACGTGCAATCTGGGTTATATGAAGCGACGGGAACAATTTTTGTAAGCGAAGAAAACAATAATTTCTTTGTCAACAGTCTCCTCTGTGTCTCTCCATATCACTGTATGCTGCGTGTGCTCTTCTGTATCATCCGCACCACAAGGATGCGCTGTTTGTACGTGTATTTAGCTTTGATTTGAAAGAAAACAGCGCATCCTTGTGGCGTGTGGATGATACAGAAGAATAAGTAAGGGTAAGTGATTAATGACAAAATTTTCGTTTTGGGGTGGAGTAACCCTTTAAGCTACTATTCAATCATGCAGATATTCAAGACAAAACTGCACTGCTGCTCCTGTGATATTGCTAAACTATGTGACATAAATGTAAGACAAAAACAAAAATACAGGGGCATTCTTTTGCCTCATATCTTGAATGTTAGGGGCATTAATGTGTTAAACCAGCAGCCCTGGCAACTATCTTTGTAGTTGGGACTAAATATAAAGCAGACATAATACAAACCGTTTTGTGTAATTGATCTGATGTCAGTTCCATTTTTAGCCATTTCTGTCACTCACACCAGTCCATAAATCTGCTTCTTTTTTTTTTTTTCTTTTTTTTTGGGGTTAGGTCTGATCTTTGTGGTTGACAGCAACGACAGAGAGCGTGTGAATGAAGGGCGAGAGGAGCTGATGAGGATGTTGGCTGAGGATGAGCTCAGGGAAGCAGTTCTGCTCGTGTTTGCCAACAAACAGGTACCAACAGCTTTCAGCTGATAACTTGCACTACTTTCCAGTTGCTTGTTCTTACACATTTGACACGTGTTTGTCCGACAGGATCTACCGAACGCCATGAACGCTGCCGAAATCACGGACAAGCTGGGGCTGCATTCGCTCCGGCACAGGAACTGGTACATTCAGGCCACATGCGCCACAAGCGGCGACGGCCTCTATGAAGGACTCGACTGGTTGTCCAATCAACTGAAAAACCAGAAATAACAACCTTAGTTCTTCCTTAGTTTGATATTCTCAGCACTTGCTTTATTCTTTTGTTTTTAAACAAACGGTGCTGGAAGCTGCGCTCATTTCAAACCCCATTAACACGGAAGAATAGGGCCCTACAGTCAAAGTGTTGCTCTCTCGTTTAATGTAAATAGTTTTTTGTTTTGAGGCAGCTTTTTGAGCACCATTATGCAAAATAGATTTAGCCTTTCGTTGTTTATTCCTGTCTTTTTTTTTTTCCCCCGTTCTTACTGCCCGAGTCATTGGAGAGAGTTTCAAGTAAACTCTTGTCAGGTCTCATTTGAATCTTGCACATGTATTATTTTATTGTGCTTATGATAAGACTCTTTCTTAGACGTACTGTAAACGAAGCTGTTATGTTTGTCTTGGACGGAGTACAGGAAATCAAACATTACAGACACTACCTGCACATATAACGGTTCAATTTTGAGGAAAAGAAACCAAAAACGATTACACTGTCTTCTCAGCCTCTAGCTTTACTGTCATGAAGCTTTAGGAGCTGTAGAGTTATGAAGTCAGCAACACAAAGATATTTCTGTTATGAGATTCCCAATACACAACAGATGTTTTGTTGTGAGTATGTGGGAGAAAAGTTGGCGTGGCTCAGGTTAATCAAGGTTTGTAGGAGGGTGAAGTAATACATTCAGGCACGTAACAGTAATGAGATTTTTTATTTTTAGAGGACTGGAGGTTGTTTCATGAAAACAATGTGACGATATAATTTTTTTTTTGCAAAAATAGGTCTCATTTTCTATATGCAAAATGTTGTTTATTTTATTTATGGGTGGTGAAATGTGTCCTGAACACTTTTTTTTTTTATTTTTTTTTTTTTTTTATTTACCCATAAAGAGAAACTGAAAGATTGGTTTTATGCACCTAGCGTTAAAATTCATGTTGTTTTGACACTCTATTTAAGTGTTACTTTCTATTTCTTATTTGGGACTCCTAATCTAACCACCCATTTGAATAAACAACAGTCTCATCTAACCACATACTACAACTTGATCTCTAAAAAAAAAAATGATTTGTGCATTTTTATTGTTTTAGGACATAACGCAAAACATATCTCCAGAGTGTTGGCATGTTAATATCAACGAGCTTTCTGTTGTGCATGTAGATGTCATTTTTCCCCAGACTAGCCGTGGTGCCTTTATGACAAACAGAGACTCCCGTTTCAGATTAATAATCTTAATGTTCAATGTTAAACAATGTTAGGGCTGATGGTTTTAAAGTTACTTTATTATTTATCTTTTTTTCTCTCTCTCTCTTTCCCAGTTAACTTCTAATTTGGTAGACACAGATTACTTTGGGTCAAATTATGTGAATCTCTTAGCAAAATGATGTATAATGTGACTCTTAACCTATGTTTTTTTTTTTGTTTTGTTTTGTTTGGTTTGTTTTTTTAATTTTGACATGCACTGTAATTAAAGATACTAGTATAACTGGACTTACTGTTGCGCTCTTGTTATTCTGAAGCAGCTCTGAAATAAATCTTGACTGCAGTGGCATCAATAATTGAACCAGGTAGCTCACTAAAAAACGTTTTTTTGTTTGTTTGTTTTATATATATATATATATATAAATATATATATATATATATAAGCATAGCGGTTAAACATGAGAATGTACATTAGTTTGGTTTAAAAGGAAAAAAAATATTCATAACTATTACCATGCAATGGATCAGTATTTTCCAGATACAAAGATTATATCTATTAACCTCAAAATGATTTCAGCTGACTAAATCTCACCAATTTAGATATTTAGATTAAATGACAAAATTAAGAAGGGAATGGCTATTCTTCAAAGATTTCGAGCAATCTATGAAATACATTACAAATAAAAAGGGGGGCATCTTACCCTGTTTTACCCTATAAATTCACAAAACAGGCTACTTCATAATTTATATACCACAGCCTCTAGTCTGGAAGACAGACAATCTATCGCATATTTGTGTTAGCATTATGGAGATTTATTATTTTGATTTACAATGTGTTTTTGCAGTGTTGAGCAATACAGCCAATCACAGACATATCTGTTGATTTTTAGAATGCAATGGCCAATTAGAGGCAGCTCAAAATGCCAGTGTTTTGTCCAACGCTGAGTTCTGCACTCGAATCCTCTCATTGTATTAAAGTGTAGACACGATGTAAAGAGATTCATTGTGCAGTGCAGAGAGTCTCAATGATTATGAAGGAACTTTATATTAGGAACTTCGAGAGATCTCAATGAACTGAGATAAGCGTGATTATGAAGTGATTATTTAGTGATTATAACGGGAGTGCTTTTTGTGCACTTTCTAGGCTATGTAATCCAGTCAGAATTTGATTAAAAGTTTTGTTTTTGATGCTGCCAGTAACTCTCGAAATTGCAATGACTGACATAGTGATAACCATAGCATTGGACAGGACAAAAATATATGCCAAAATAGATGTGCATTAAGGGAAGCCCGTTTCCGCCACTGTAGAAAAAATAAAAAAGATAATTGTGACTTTTTATCTCACAATTCTGACTTTTTTTCTCTTGCAAAACTTGCAATTGAGTTAAGAAGTCATAGTTGTGAGATATAAACACGCAATTCTGAGAACATATCAGACCCCCCCCCCCACCACCACCACCACCACCAAAGTTAAACTGGACTTTAACTAGCAATTGTGAGTTATAAAGTCAGAATTGTGAGTTTTTATCATGCAATTCTGTGAAAAAAAAGTCAGAATTGTGAGAGAAAAAGTAACCTCTTTTTTTTGTTTGTTTTTTTAATTCAGTGGTGAAAACGGGCTTCCATACACGTTTGCACGACTGTGTGCTACAAAAAGATGACACAAAAACAACTTGAAATGCTGTATTATACATGCCAGGCCAGTAGTTTGCGACGTCACTCTTTAAAGACACACTGCGCAAATAGTAATACGCATTTTTCCACAAATTCGCATTTTTTGTATTTTACACAGAGACAATTACAGGGTTTGCTTTGAAAAATGTGCACATTGAAACCTGTTTTAAAAAGTATGCTTTTCTCAAATCACTGTTGTCGTGTAAATTGTGTCATGAAAATGCCCCTCAGAGGCTTGATTCTTGAACCGGGCCTGTATTTGGTTGCTTCAGCATTGAAGACGGAAGGGAAGCATCTCTGGTGAGCGACTGGCCGTTTAGTTGATGGGAGGGTAAGTGTGCCTGGTGTGAGGGGGTTCTGTGTCGCTGTCATTAATTCTCCACTGAAACGGCCTCCAGTTCCCCAAACACCTCCCTCGCCTTTAATAAGTGACAAATAGGATCGGCCGGGCCTGCGGGGTCAGCAGCCTGGAATCAGGCGCCGGGGCGCTCGGCCCAACGAGGGGGAGGGAAAGCAATCTAGGACAACGTTCCTTTGGCCCGATTAGGCTGCCATGGATAATGCAGCCAAGCCAGTAATACATGGCAGGGAAGGCATGATGGTGGGAAAAGGAGGGGTGCTGCACTCCTCCGCTCCCTTTGGCCGGCTCTCTTACAGGGTGGCTTTTGTTCAGCCCACTCCTGCTGCTCCAGCGGCTTGGGGTTTGTGTGTGGCGCTCAGGCCATCCCTGGGCCTGGATTTTTGCACTTGTCTTTTGTCTGCGCTTTGCTCTTTTCTCGCACGGCCCCAGGTGCCAGCCAACAGAATGCCGCCTTTCACAGCAAACTCAATGCAAATGCAAACACTCGGCTCTGTTATAGCGACAGGAGTACATTCCAACAGTCAGGAAGCAGCACTCAACATAAGAACAAAACAGATTGAGAAAACAATATCTGAAGGATTGAGGTGTTGAGGTGCAGTAGTGAGTCGACGACGCCACATTGTAAAAACAGGGTTTATTTCACTAAAAATTGGAAATCTTGTGTCTGCTATAATCAGGTCTTAGACATTGATTTCACCTTCAATCAATCCAAAGGAAAAAAATACATTTTATTTTAAATCCTATATATAGGACTGTAGACGGTTTTTGCATTGCAATATTATTTTCATGTCAAATTTTACAGTTAAACTACTGTAAGTTTAGAGTAAGTTTTTACTCCGCATTTACAGGTTCAGTGTAATGTACTCAGAAAAGTCTGCTGCAATGACAGATGTGCTAAAAAAGTTTTTCCTTTGTGTTTTTCGCATGCAGAAAACGTCGTCAAAATGATCCCTGTTCACACAGACCTGAGACAACTGCTAAAAACACTGTATTATGTACGCCAGACCAGTAGGTGGTGATGTCACTTCGTAAAGAAACACAACACAAACATATAATTCGCATGTGCATATGTTTTCATATCATTTTTAAAAAGTTGCACTTTGAAACCCGTTTTCAGATGCTGTGTTTTCTCTTTATACATCAGACTAAAACAGTTCCAGGTTACATTTCACCTCAAAAAAAACAAAAACAAATTAGATTTCAAAGCCTTTATTTACGACTACTAACATTTTTTACACTGTGATATTATTTTCATGACAATTTTTTTTTCTAATTTTACCCCCAAATTTATTTTGTCATTCCAAATTTCCATTCTATCCTTTTCTAAATGCTATAATAATTATATATTATGTCAAAAATATTGATGATCAATTTTAATAGCCAAAATTTGACAAAATGTGACCAAAGACATATTTTGGACAGATTTCCTGAAGGAAATGCAGTCGCACTTTGTGTCCAGAATGAGTGCTGTACGCACCAAATTCAACATTGTTTTACTCTACATTTACAGGACAAGTGTAAAGCACCCACAAAACACAATCATAATGCCAAACACACACACACACACACACACACACACACACACACACTTCTGGATCCGTTCTCAGGGTGAGGAGGTGTGGACAGCGGGGCATCAGTCGTCTGAGCTGCTATCATGGCGCCGCCGGTAGCTCTGTGCCGGGGAGCGGTGGCCGTCAGAGGACGAGTCCGTGTCGTGCCGGCGGCGGCGGAGCTGGTGAGGGGGGGTCAGAGTCCTGTGGTCAGCCTTTGGCCCCCCTCCTGAATGGCTGTCACGGGCTCCGGCTCCACTCTGACTGCTCCTTGATGGATTAGGACCATGGTGGTCCCGGGATCTTTTCTACGCCTGGGGAGCACAAAACACACCTAGACAATCATTTATTCCTGGTGAGCATGGGACGTTTGGTTCCGTTTGAGGGGAAAGCATAATCAGACATGGACTGTGAAGAAGAGACTGTCCTCGTCTGCTCTCACTGAGGCTTCATGTGAATATAAGAGTTAGGGCACATTTCACATCAGGGAAAAGTGTAGAGAAAATGCTCTCGAGACAAAACAACTACTGGTTTAAGTTGATAAATTATATCTGTTGGTTGCCGAACTTAATCATTAATCACCATTTTGGATTTTACAAAGAAAAATATGTTTATGCTAGTGTTGAGATTGTCAACTATGTTACAGATCAACTGTATGGATTTACAGGTAACTTAGTTGGACAATTTCACCATTTTGACTCATAATTTCAATGGCAGGCCTTGACTGGCCAACCAAATTTTCTTTTCTTTTTTTTTTTTAATCAAACCAAATTAAAATCCAAAACAATATTTCAAACCATAACAATAGTTGACAGGCAATTAATATAGTCCTTGAAAAAATGTCACTGGAGATCAATTACACAAAAAATTCAGGGGACATTTACAGTTATACGTTTAAAATGTCCACTGCGGAAGAAAATGACATCACATGATGCTGGTCACATGGTTTCTCGATATTGTGAAAATTTTTTAGTTTTCCGAGATGTGTTTGGTTAGAAATATAGTTAACAGAATTTTTGTGGACATGAGTAAAATGAAATATTCTCTTATTTTTTTTAAAGAAAATTTCATTTAAATTCAATCTATTTTTCTAAGGTATTCAGATAGTAGAGATAATTTTAATATAGATAATATTAACTTTACAATTGTTTAATCATTATTTTGAACTCCATTAAAAAGCAGACATTGTAAAACTGGTATTTAAGGGACATAAAGGCGATTTCAAACAAACTGAAATTGCAAAGCTTAATGCACAGATCCGATCTTTGGACCATATCCAATTTTGTGTCTCTCTGTTTACATTCACTCGTATCTGATATATCTGTGTTTACATTAATACCCACCCAAACTATGCTGATTCCATTACTGATCGCTTTCAGTGACACGGCTGACCCTCAGGTTTTGTAAAGGCACATATATAAATTATTTATGCACACCAGATGTGATTATCTCGCATATCCCATGATCACTTGATTATTGACAAGTTAAAGCTGTCACTGATGCTTGCAGCGCAATATCTGACAGAACAGATGACATAACGGTAGTTTAAAGATGTTCACTTGCTTCATTCCTAAATGAATCAGCATTTTGAATGAAACGTTTCAATGAATTATTCAAACTCATTATGAAAGTAATTTATTTTCACCTACTGGCCATTTCATGATTTTAAATATATTAAATAATTTAATATTTCTATATAATTTTACACCAGTGCTTTATAAAATTTAATTTGGGGAAGGAGTTTATATGAATATATATCTAAGGGGAACTTACTGTCTTTAGAAAAGTTTAGATGGTATTTTTTCTTTTCATCTTGCCTCTGTATAATGCATATTAAAGTTCATAAGTGCAGCGCTGCTTCATTTACAGCGGTAACCAAGGAAACGCGTTAAGCTCCACCTGCTGCGGTGTTTGTAAGTGCTATGTTTACAGCGGTAACCAAGGAAACGCGTTAAGCTCCACCTGCTGCGGTGTTCATAAGTTCTTTGTTTACAGCGGTAACCAAGGAAACGCGTTAAGCTCCACCTGCTGCGGTGTTCGTAAGTGCTTTGTTTACAGCGGTAACCAAGGAAACGCGTTAAGCTCCACCTGCTGCGGTGTTCGTAAGTGCTTTGTTTACAGCGGTAACCAAGGAAACGCTTTAAGCTCCACCTGCTGCGGTGTTCATAAGTACTTTGTTTACAGCGGTAACCAAGGAAACGCTTTAAGCTCCACCTGCTGCGGTGTTCATAAGTGCTTTGTTTACAGCGGTAACCAAGGAAACGCTTTAAGCTCCACCTGCTGGCAGAGAGTGAATCTGCATCTCGTTCAGCTCATCTGCTGTTTCTGTTTCATGCAGATATGTTTATGTATAGTTTCACAAAACTGAAGTCATTCTTGTTTTTGCTTCAAATTTCTAAATTATACAATCTGCTCATGTTGCATGAATGCAGCATCTTTGTTTGGATCACGATTAAAATACAGTGGTTGCCTCTAATTTCAAATGGAAAGAACACAGACAAAGCCTTATTTTGTTTATATGAAGAGATTTATTTGATTTGTTACTTATTTATTTGATTTGGGCTTGTTTTAAAATTTCAATTTAGTTTTGTTATTTACATTTACATTAGGCCTATATTTAAATCAAAACCAACAAGTGCTATATTAGTATATTATTATAGTGTTATATTTCAATTTCTCAAAGAAACGTGCAGCATTTTGTCCAAGCAGTAATAAAAGCACGCATTTAATTTATAATTTGTCTTAAATCTCATTTTGTTAAAAAGAAATCATGAATCGACTGAAATATTGCCGCGGGTGCTAAATATGGATTGCAAATAACCAAAACTTGCATTTTGTTCACATACCTTTGTTTTGTTTTTTTGAGAGGTGATCTAAATATTTGCGGCTGTGAAACTGATGGAAAATTGACAGTTCTATGGAGCTGGTCACGTGACTGAAAGCTTCAACACATGGAGGAAGTCTCTCAGTGGAATGCACACACCAGCCACTAGTTGGAGACAAAAATACTTGTCGTTGATGTTTTTACGTTTATTAATGTCTGTTCATATGCATTCCCGAACCCCTTCGACATAAAATATCAGTCCCCCTAAGATTAATTTAATACTTCAATATTTTAACAACACATTCACGTTCACTGTTCTCTGATTTTCACACTGACATGATGCATGTAAGCAAATAAAACTTATTTTTTTTTAGCATTCACGTGTTTTATTTTGATTGTTTAAATATTACAAGAACTCATTATCAACTCATAAACTGCCTGGAATTCTTCCATTAACCCCAGCCTAGTAACACACTGGCATCATGCAACGGTATGATGTTGATACAGAACTGAATATATTTTCTTTCTCTTTGTTTTTTTTTTCTTCTTCTTTTTTTAAATGCAAATCAATTATTTAAATTGATTTAAATTTTATTTAAATCAATGTGATAAAATGACTTCGGTAAAAAGTCTAGAAATAATCAAAAAGTAGTCAGAATACATCACCTAAAATCTAATACATTACTAAGATTGCAACTAAAATTGTAACATATACTAGTATTTTTTGCAAATTGCTTTGGGGTATAAATAAATAAATAATACTTCAGAAAACAGCTTGTTACATTTTTGAATAAAGCCACATTGTGATAATTTCCTTCAAACCAAATATAGTTCTACCACTGCTTATAAAAACACTCTTTTACAGGAAAGAGGAAACTCTAAATGAAAAGATGATGACCTAAAACCAATCAAATAGTGTTACATCGCCCTCTTGTGAACCAGCTGTGTTACACCTCAGAGAAAAAAAAACTAATTCTATAGGTTCACAATTTAGAAACAACCTACAATCAAAGGTAATAAAGGTATAGTTTACTGACTCGAGGATAAACTATAGACAAGACCTTTTACTAACGCTTTCAGAGTCTGACTCTGAACAGTCACTTCTGCTTCTGTGCTTCTTCTTTTTCTCCTTCTTGCTTGTCTTTTCCTTTTTACTCTTCTTCTTTCTGTCAGATCTGTAATTAATATCAGTACTCGACTGAGATACTGTGGTCTTTGTCAGTGGTGTCCTTTTTTGTAGTCGTGATATTAAATATATTCTTGCTTTTACACATATATGTTAACCTTTTATCTTCTTCATGAGGTCTGAGGGCTTCCTCAGGCGTCTTACTGGCTTCTTGCGGTCTTATCAGCTTTTATGGTGCTGACAACAAATCACTAAATACACGATTAGTGGTTTAGTGCTTGTAATATTGCTGAGATATTAAAACCATGGCACATTCTCATATTCAGATTAGTATTCTTAATGTCTATGTACCGTGAAAACTGGCTTCTTTTCCTCTCGGTCCAGCGCTGATGATGAAAAACACCAGAATCCATAATATACCTGCGTTACATCTATTAGATTCTTTTTAGAAATGAAAGTATCATATGATACTAGAAGAGCTAGTTACAAACTAGTGCTGTTTCTCAAACTGAAGTGATTTTATTTTGTATAACATCAATGTGCATTTCAAAAGTTTTTGCATTTCTCTTGTGGCCTCTGGATATAATAATAGACACACTCATTCAAGTATTTATTAACAATATTGTCAGATCTTGTGTACTCGAGGTGTATTGTTCAGTCTTGGTAAGTGGCACTGTTTTATATTCAACACCCAGTCATTCAGTACCAAGTCATTTTCTGCTTTTAGCTTTTGTTTGCATTTTTCTGCACTTTTTATCACTGTAAAGCACAGAAATCTCATTCTCGGTATAATATGTACTATAATGTTGACAATTAATATTATATTATCAAAGATTAGAGCATTATAAATATTAAATTATCTAACCTGTATTTTCACATTATTGGAATATTTGTTGTATACTGCATTTATGTCAGTTTTAATTAAAGTACTTTAAATGCAGTATTAAATGCACTATGCATTCCTGTAATGAGAATTATATTTATTTGCATTACGTTTTCTATTTAAAAGTAAAAAAAAAAAACTTTAAATGTTCAAAGGTTTATAGGCCTTATATTTCCCAGAATGCATCACCTATGCTGAATTTCTTTGACTTTGAAATTCAGTAAAATCCTGGGGGGGGGTTTCATCATTAATTTCATCATTAATCTCATTCACGGTACTACAATGTTGAAAAATATTATATTATCAAAGATTAGACTGTGAGAAATATTAAATTATTTAAATTGTATTTTTACGTAATTGTAATATTGGTTGTATACTGCATTTAATTGACAGTTCTAAATAAAGAAAAAAAACTATGAATTCCTGTAATGAGAATTATTATTATTATTATTATTATTATTTTTTTTTTTTTTTTGAATTTAGAATATTTAGAATAGAATATTTAGGATATTTTTAGAGTAATAATATAATTATTATTATTTATTTGCATTATAGTAATTAGACTTTAGTGGAAAATTTGCTTAACTGTCAAGAAAGTAATTATATTAAATATATTACAACAATTTATATTTATTTTAAAAATATATTTATTTTATTAAAAAAAAACTATGAATATTTTGAATCAGTTATTTTTCTTTTTTCCATTTTAATTAAAATTTTAGTTAATGTTTTAGTGATCTTGTTCTGGTTTGTCATTTTTGTGTTTTTTTTTTTTTTAATGTATGTCTACATAGTTTTTATTCATTTATATTTCAGTTTCACTTATTTTATTACATTAATGACTAGAATTAAACTAAATAAAAATGAGAAATTTTGCCTTGGCAACTAGTAGAAATAAAAAGGTTTTTATATTTTATTTCAGTTTACATTTATTTTAAACAACAAAAAATAGTTCATAGTTCAAATTTTTGTTTCAGTTTTAGTTAGCCCTACCCATAAAAACCTGCATGGAAGAATCAGTAACTAACCTTTTGACTGACAGAGGAAAGATAAGCAGGCAACTATGTCAATAAAATGAAAGGTCAGTTGAATGTCTTGGCAAAAAAATAAATGGTACATCAATTTAGGAACCCTTTTCTTATGAATATTAAACAGGTTGCGTCACGTTTGCCCAGTAGGCCTCGCTGACGTCAGCACGTCACACTAAATATTCATAGACCTGGCCTGCGCTTCAGCAATATTAATGAGCTTAACCAGAGACACCTAGGAAAACCCAAGCTGTGTCCGACACAGAACACAAGCAGACGGTGGAATGAGAGACCACACCAAGGAAAAAGGTAGGCATGTCTGCATTTACGCTCCTTATTTAGTAAAGAGACATGTACATGCCATCACGGAGTAGTGAGATCTTATTACTATTAACGCTCTGAACCAGTTTATCAAGCCCGTGAACTACAAAATGTTGGCACAAACCAGTTACATGAGCGATTATTAATTAATTCAAGTGTGTAGAGTGCAAAATAAGTGGGCTTGTGTGTATATAATCGCATATTTGGGGATCGTTTTACACAGTAATAGTGTAGACTGGGTTGCTAGCCGCGGCTAGTTAGAGCTGTTAGCTCCATTCTCACCCAAATACGTGTTTATCCACCGTCACATCGTCCCAGCTCAACTGAGGCGCCTTTAATCACCAAAAACACTAATCGGTTCGACAAGAAAAACCTATATCAACATCACGTGCGGGTTTGTCGTCGCGCGATCTGCGAGGCGTGCGTCGCCTTCTGATGACGCCGTCGACGCGCCAGTAATGGCTCTCACGCGAAAACCGGTCACCGGAGCGAGTGAATAAAGTGGTGAAGTTGTAGAAATTGTAAAGTTATAACGCGAAAATCGGTCTGTATGTGTGTCCGGTCACCGGAGCGAGTCAGTGTGATGTCTGGTATTAAATGTGTAAATAGCAGTGCAATTATCATAAAAAACAATAAATGGGTCTGGGGGTGTTTATCTCAAAAGGGTTGATCAGAGGTGTAATGATGTCACTCTCCCCGTTCATCTATATCTGTTCAATATATTCAAATATTTTATTAAATTCAAATGTTTTTGATCAAGTTTCTTTCTTAGAAAATCATTGTTATTTAAATGTGAGAAGTGTAGTCAAATATTCGGAGATTCATTATCAATAATATCTATGTTAGTAAAATAAACGATTATCTACAGCATTTTCCTTTTTTTAAAGCATAATCTTTAAAAAAATGGTTATTTTTATCTATATCCCATAATAATTTTATCCTTAGTAAAAAATGAAATTTCTCCAGGGTTTTTTCAGGTTGCACGTGGACAACGGAGCTACAGCTTTTAAATAATGCGTTGTCCTCATCTTCATTTTTTGTGATGCAGTTTAAAGATAGTTATAACGTTGATTCGTCATTGTCTGCTCTTTACTTGTAGCTGATTTGATTCATCAACGTTCGGTATGTTTCAGTGTGAACCTGACTGCTTTATGCTTTTATTCATATGCATGTAATACACGTGTAATTATATATGCAGCATCTAGTGCAACTTACAAGTTTAAATAACAATACAGTAAAGGGTCTTTAGATTTATTTATAGTTTGTATTTGTGGCTTTTAATAATAAGGAAGCTGCCTGTGGATGTACAGTCCAATACAAACTACTAGAAACTACTAGTGGAACATGTTTCTGTTTTGCGTTTCTCTCATTTAACATAAAATAAATTAACATTAAACTAACATTTAAAAATGAGACGGATGCAAATGCAAATTTCTTTGTATTTTGGACTATTCTTGATCACTTGAGGGATTTCTGCCCAAATGTTGTTAGTAAAAAATTAATGAATAAATAATTACCCCTTGTGCTGTACTGAAAGTCTTGACATCTTCTGTGATCTGGGCGATGCATCCTCCGTTTATGCAGTGAATATGGGCAGGATATACCACAGATAAGGCTTTTTCATTCAAAATCTCAGGTTGTTTTTGCAAGCATACAATCAGTGATGGCCTAGGAACAATCTGCAGTTTAAAAAAAAACCAAAAAAACGTGTCTAAAGTGAAAGAAAACAAGTTGACAAAAAGACTGAATCCGTGACTTTGGTGACTTATATAGCATGATGAGAAAATTGCAAGCAATTTAGTCCGGTCGTTTTTATACAAGGTGTAAACAAAGTGGTGACGAAAACTCCCAAAAAACGTACAATAAAGCACGCTTTAGATCAAATGCAGTAAGAGTTCAAAAGTGAATCCTCTCCAGGTCAAAACTGCCCACAAACCTTTTTAGCTCGTTTTAAAAAGCAAGATGCCCCGTTGGAAATTTGTGAAAAAGTAAGGTTATTGAACTGCAAAAGTAAAACAAACCATTCTAAATCGTGCTGGGTTGTATACTGGTTTAAAAACAACGCCTGTGGCTTAAATCTATTGAACCGTTGAGGTCTGTAGATGATGCATATTCTTCATTCAGGGTCTTGATTGGTACCTGTTTAACTAAAATACTTACATAAGTTTAATTAGCACAGAGTGATAAAGGAGAGGGGGTTGCCAAGGAGGGTGTTAAAAAAATTGCAATGGCACAGAAAGTAGTTCTTCAGCAGATTCTTAGGGCTATGAAACAAGAAAGACGAAGTGCAAAGAGCTGGCTTGCTGGCAGTGGGGTGTGTGAACGCTGTTTGTGACGGTTGGCTGCTGATTCTGACACTGAAAAGGACTTCCAAGGCCACGTGTCAGTCACAGGCTGTGTTTGCTCTGAGACGTCACTTCAGCGCTCGCGGACATAAGACGCCAAGCCTATTTTAAATCCAAAGATTGCCATTTAAGACTTTGCATGATTGCATTCCAATGCCCTGCAATTGGGATGCTGTGGTTTAAGTTGTGTATTAATTATATGCATATCAGTATATGATAATTTAAAAAATTAAAGCAGTGGATTTTCTAGTCGCCCAGCAGTGTGTGTGTGCATAGGGACTGGCTAAGGAGAAGACATGCCTAAAAACAAAAAAAAAAAAAAATTGTATGCTGACAGAAGGACCCTGCTAGTGTTCAAAGGGATAGTTCACCCACAAATGTAGCGGTTGAAACACAAAAGAGGAATTTTGAAGAATGTCGGAAACGGTTCTGGTAGGGCTCTGCGAGATTTGAAGAAAACTGTGATATGCAATACCTTGTTAAAAAAATGCCCATATGCGATATGTATATGCTTAAAGGGGTTGTAAAATTTCTATTTCATCATAGTTTTACAATATTTACAAAATGATTTTTTTTCGATTCTTTCTTAGAAGAGAAAAAGAATCTACGTGTAACTCTGAAAGGGACAGCAGTGGTTTAGCAGTTACATACAAAAAGTAATGTCACAACTCAGAAAATGACACTTTAACATCTGTGTGAAAATACAAACAAAAAAAAATGAAGGACACTGAATTTTATATCATTGTAACTTCAACTTTCCATCCTGTAAGTACTTCTTCATATACCACAGCAAACCACTACAGTCTGAGAAAGATCAGACATGATTTAAAGGAAACAGTGAACAGTCAGTGAATAAAAAAAGAAGAAAAAAGGAAAAAAGAACTTAGGCTGTCATCCTGAAAAAAAGTGGCTCATTCTGCAGTGTCTTTGAGGTTTTCTCAAAACTCACATTGTTACTGTGCAAAAGTGGACTAACATTATTAAATAATATAACTAAATACTAAAACTGGAAAGAAGAAGAAAGTAAAAGTTGAACAAAAACAAAAGAATTAATTATGTAATTATTTGTAATAATTGAGTAGCTTAACAGGAAAGGTCATATTAGAAGGTTGTGTTAGTAGTTTTTTGGTGAGCGGCTGGCAGAAGTGTTATCAGAGTGATAGTGTGTGTAGTGTTTGTGCCATGGCGTAAGCGTGTAGAGGACGGTTCTGGGCGGGACGTGGCGGGCTCGGTTTTGCGGTGAGCAAACATTCGATGTTTTTCGTTTCATTTTACACACACCGAAGTGGAACGCTAACACATCGAGCAAGGTAAGATACAGAGGCCGTTGAAACTATGAATATTTTTGAATCAGTTATTTTTTCTTTTTTCCATTTTCATTAAATTTTAGTTAAGGTTTTTAGTGATCTTGTTTCTGGTTTGTCATTTTTGTGTTTTTTTTTTTTTTTAATAGTATGTCTACATAGTTATTTATTCATTTATATTTCAGTTGCACCTTATTTTTAAATTACCAACTAGTTGAAATAAAATAAACAAAATAAAAACTAAAAATTATAACTACTAAAATAACAAAAACAAAAAGGTTTTTATATTTATTTCAGTTTACATTTATTTTAAACAACAAAAAATAGTTCATAGTTCAAATTTTTGTTTCAGTTTTAGTTAGCCCTACCCATAAAAACCTGCATGGAAGAATCAGTAACTAACCTTTTGACTGACAGAGGAAAAGATAAGCAGGCAACTATGTCAATAAAATGAAAGGTTCAGTTGAATGTCTTGGCAAAAAAAATAAATGGTACATCAATTTAGGAACCCTTTTCTTATGAATATTAAACAGGTTTGCGTCACGTTTGCCCAGTAGGCCTCGCTGACGTCAGCACGTCACGTCACACTAAATATTCATAGACCTGGCCTGCGCTTCAGCAATATTAATGAGCTTAACCAGAGACACCTAGGAAAAACCCCAGCTGTGTCCGACACAGAACACAAGAAGACGGTGGAATGAGAGACCACACCAAGGAAAAAGGGTAGGCATGTCTGCATTTACGCTCCTTATACTTTAGTAAAGAGACATGTACATGCCATCACAGAGTAGTGAGATCTTATTACTATTAACGCTCTGAACCAGTTTATCAAGCCCGTGAACTACAAAATGTTGGCACAAACCAGTTACAGAGCGATTTATTAATTAATCAAGTTCAAGTGTGTAGAGTGCAAAAAATAAGTGGGCTTGTGTGTATATAATCGCATATTTGGGGATCGTTTTTTACACAGTAATAGTGTTTAGACTGGGTTGCTAGCCGCGCTAGTTAGAGCTGTTAGCTCCATTCTCACCCAAATACGTGTTTATCCACCGTCACATCGTCCCAGCTCAACTGAGGCGCCTTTAATCACCAAAAACACTAATCGGTTCGACGTGACAGACTTGTTTCTTTTCTTTAAGAATATGCGATGTCAACATCACGTGCGGGTTTGTCGTCGCGCGATCTGCGAGGCGTGCGTCCCCCTCATAACACCCCCTACACGCCACAAAAAGCTCCCACCACAAAAAAACCTCTCACCGGAGCGAGAGAGGAAGATTATAGGCGACACTCTCCCCGTATCTGGTCGCTTTCCCCTCGATGTATTTGAGGTGTATCTCCAGGGTTTTTTCAGGTGAGTTGAAACGAGCTACAGCTTTAAATCATGCGATGGTCGCATCATCTTTCCTTGTTGAGGATGCAGTAAAGAAGTTATAACGTTGATTCTTCATTTGATGCTCTTTTACTCCTGTAGCTGATTTGATTCATCACGTTCGGTATGTTTCAGTGTGAACCTGCTGCTTTATGCTTTTATCACATGCATGTAATACACGTGTAATATATATGCAGCATCTAGTGCAACTTACAAGTTTAAATAACAATACAATAAAGGTCTTTAGATTTATTTATAGTTTGTGTTTGTGGCGTTTATAATAAGGAAGCTGCATGTGGATGTACAGTCCAATACAAACAACTAGAAACTACTAGTGGAACATGTTTCTGTTTTGCGTTTCTCTCATTTAACAAAAAAAAAAAAAGACAAAAAAAAAACATAAAAAAAAGACACATACAAAAACAAAAATCTCTTTATATTTTACTACTATTCTTGATCACTTGAGGGATTTCTGCCCAAATGTTGTTAGTAAAAAATTAATGAATAAATAATTACCCCTTGTGCTGTACTGAAAGTCTTGAAAATCTGGTGATCTGGGCATATGCATCTCCGTTTATGAGTGAATATTGGCAGGATTATACACAGATAAGGCCTTTTTCATTCAAAAACTCAGGTGCAAGCTACAATCAGTGAGGCCTATGAACAATCTGTTCCAGAAAAAACAAAAACTGTGCTAAAGTGAAAGAAAACAAGTTGACAAAAAGACTGAATCCGTGATTTGGTGATTAATATAGCATGATGAGAAAATTACAAGCAATTTAGTCCGGTCGTTTTTCACACAAGTGTAACAAAGTGGTGAGAAACTCCCAAAAAAGTACAAAAAGCACGCTTTAGTCCAATGCAGTAAGAGTTAAAAAGTGAATCCTCTCCAGGTCAAAATGCCACAACATTTAAACCATTAAAAATCAAGATGCCCCGGTGAAATTTGTGAAACGTAAGGTTATTTGAACTGCAAAAGTAAAACAAACATTTAAATTAGTGCTGGGTTGTATACTGGTTTAAAACAACGCCTGTGTGCTTTAATCTATTGAACAGTTGAGGTCTGTAGATGATGCATATTCTTCATTCAGGGTCTGATTGGTCCCTGTTTAACTAAATACTTTACTATAAGTTTTAATAGCACAGAGTGTTAAAGGAGAGGGTGTGAAGAGGGTTTAATTGCAATGGCACAGAAAGTAGTTTTCAGCAGATTTTTAGGGCTATGAAACAAGAAAGACGAAGTGCAAGAGCTGGCTTGAATGCAGTGTGTGTGTGAACGCTGTCTTGTGACCGGTGGCTGTGATTCTGACACTGAAAAGGACTTCCCAGCCCGTGTCAGTCACAGCTGTGTTTGCTCTGAGACGTCACTTCAGCACTCACCGGAATAAGACGCAAGCCTATTTTAAATCAAAGATGCCATTTTAAGACTTTGCATGATTGCATTCAATGCCCTGCATTGTGATGCTGTTGTTTATTAGTTATTAATTATATGCATATCATTATATGATAATTTAAAAAATTAAGCAGTGGATTTCTAGTTCCCAGCATGTTTTGCATAGGACTGGATAAGGAGAATAAATGCTAAAAAAAAACAAAAAAACCTTGTATGCTGTATGCTGACAGAAGGACCTGCTAGTGTTCAAAGGGATAGTTCACCCAAAAATGTATCTGTTGAACACAAAAGAGGATAATTTGAAGAATGTTGGAACCGGTCTGGTAGGGCTGTGCGAGATTGAAGAAAAATGTGATATGCAATACCTTGTTAAAAAAATGCCATATGCGATATGATATTGCTTAAAGTGTGTAAAATCTATTTCAATCATATTTTAAAATATTTAAAAATGAATTTTTTTTCGCATTCTTTCTTAGAAGAGAAAGAATCACTGTAACTTCTGAAAGGGACCAGCAGTGTTTTAGCAGTACATAAAAAGTAATGTCACAAATCAGAAAATGGCACTTTAACATCTGTGTGAACATATAAACAAAAAAAATGAATGACACTGATTTTATATCATTGTAACTTCACTTTCCATTCACTGTAAGTACTTCTTCATATAACACAGCAAACACTACAGTCTGAGAAAGATCAGACATGATTTAAAGGCAAGTGAACAGTCAGTGAATAAAAAAAGAAAGAAAAGGGAAAAAAATATTAGGCTCATCCTTGAACAAAAGTGGCTTTATTCTGAACGTGTCTTGAGGTTTTCTCAAAACTCACATTGTACTGTGCAAAAGACTATACATTATTAAATATTCTAACATAATACTAAAATTGGAAAGGATAAGAAAGTAAAAGTTGAACATAAAACAAAGAATGAATGAATTATGTAATTATTTGAATAATTGAGTAGCTTAACAGGAAATGTCATAATTCAGAAGTGTTGGTGTTTAGTTAGTTTTTGGTGAGCGCTGAGCAGAAGTGTTTCTCAGAGCGGAGTCAGTGTGCTGTAGTGTTGTGATGCCATGGCAGTAAGCGTGTAGAGACGGCTGGGCGGGGCGTGACGGGCTCGGTTTGCAGTGAGCAAACATTCAGATGTTTTCAGTTTCATTTACACACACCGAAGTGACACGTTAACACTCGAGCAAGGTAAGAACAGAGCTGGGATTGTGATGCAGATTTAGTTTATATAGTGTATAGTTTATTATAAAAAATATAGTTTGAATGCTTAAATATAAACTCGGGAGAGTAGTGTTTACAGTTCATGCTGAAGACACTAGATTATCACTAACATGGAAGTCTCTCTATTGATTTTCTCGTGAAGAGCTTGTGTGTTATTTTGGATGGATCCTGTTTTCTGGTTTGTGTTTGGATTATTATAAGCTTATTGTTTCAGCTGAATGTAATGGCTCGGTACAGGGTTTGTAGTTTTGCTATCACAGACAGTCATTAAAAAGTCCTCCGTGGATTGCCTCGTATTCTGATCTCATTAGCTAACGAGCTCTTGTGCTCCAGGCCTGTTGAGAGAAATGCTTAGGGGGAAAAAATCCATGCCCACCCTTATAAATAGATAAGTTCAAAATATAATTATTATTTTTTTATCATAATTTGGGGGGGGGGGGGGGGGGTCAAAAATACAGTAAAACATAATATAATATTGTGAAATATTATTTAAATATTAAAAGATCTGTTTTCTATTTCAGTTTTTCAAATGTCAGATTTGCTGTTTTCATGATTTTTTTTTTTTTTTTTTTTTTTTGTGACGTTTAACATTCAAAAGTTTGGGCTAAGTAAGATTGCAAAAAATTAATACTGTCATTCAGCAAAGATGCATTAAATTGATCAAAAAAGTGACAAAGACACTGTTTCTGTTTCAGATACATGCTGTTCTTTTGAACATTCCATTCAGCAAAGAGTTCTGGGAAAAATCTTTTTTTTACTATTTAGCAGCAAAAACAATGTTTTTAAGATTGACAATAATAAGAACCATTAATAATAATAATTGAGCAGTAAATTAGCACAGTAGAATGATTTCTGAAGGATCGTGTGAAACTGAAGGGTGGTGTAATGAAGCTGAAAATTCAGTTTTGCATTACAGGAATAAATTATATTTTAAAACATTATTTTACGATATTAAAGTTTTGAATGTATTTTTGATCAGAAAATGTAGCCTAGGTAAGAGACTACTTTCAAAAACAGATCAGTGCTATTTAAACAGTTTGATAAAGATTGGACTGCTCCTTGAACAAAAGTGTCTTTATGCTGGACGTGTCTTGAGGTTTTCTGTGTGTCTGGTGCAGCGATGGCTGGACCGAGGCCTGTGGTGATGAGCGGACCGTCTGGAGCTGGCAAAAGCACTCTGCTGAAGAAGCTGCTCAAGGAGTTTGATGGCATGTTTGGCTTCAGCGTTTCCCGTGAGTCACATGCTGAAGTACAAATGCTGAAAAATTCAACATAACCAAGAATGCTCTATTTCCAGATACGACGCGGAGCCCCCGTCCAGGAGAGGAGAACGGCAAAGGTTAGGCTTCTGATCTGCTACAGAAACACGGTTTTTCTGAAAATATCTTTATTTTTAAGAAGGTATATGTGACCCTGGACCACAAAACAAAACGAAATTGAGATTTATACATCATCTGAAAGCTGAATAAATAATCTTTTCATTGATGTATGGTTTGTTAGGAGGACAATATTTGTCTGAGATACAACTATTTGAAAATCTAGAATCTGAGGGAGCAAAAAAATCTAAATATTGAGAAAATCATCTTTAAAGTTGTTCAAATGAAGTTCTTAGCAATGCATATTACTAATCAAAAATTAAGTTTAGATATATTTACAGTAGGAAATTTACAAAATATCTTCATGGAACATGATCTTTACTTAATATCCTAATGATTTTAGGCATAAAAAAAAATCTATAATTTTTGTAGTTCTATCAACGAGAGACCTATCTTCTGAATAATTCCCTCTTTTTTTTTCAGACTATCATTACGTCACCAGGGAAGTGATGCAGGCGGCCATAGCAAAGGGTGAATTTATCGAAAATGCTGAATTTTCAGGGAACATGTATGGAACAAGGTACAGTCCTCCTTATTAAGACTCTTGTTCGTATGTGAAGGAACATCGCTGACATCCTCCTTTTGACACTAATAGGATTTCTTAAAGGTTTTTGTGATTAATGAAATGAATCGATGAAATCAATTCATTAATCAATGAAATGAAAGTAGTATATTTTAGTTGTTTGTATTTAAATTTATTGTACTAAATTTTATTTATGGAATGGTTATGATCCATTTAGTAACTGTTAACCACTTTTTGAGCGTAGAACTTAAACTGACGTAAATTTTTAATGCTTTGGAGCACAGACTTTGCTTTGGTCTCTTTTTAAAGAAGTCACTTGGGAAAATTGTTTCTGGAGTGGAAAAAATGTATACTGTGTATATAAATATATATATGAAAAATGCACAAAACATTTAAATTTGATATGAAATATGTAACGTTTTACTCTCAAGCTGTGTGAAAAGCAAAGCCCTGTATCTAAACAAGTTTTGTTCCAAATATGAGGTTGACAAAAAAATTGTTTTCAGTAAGATTTTGTTTGGGCGCAGTACTAAACGTTTCCACTAGAGAAAGAAATTCGCTTCCCATTCGTTTGCAGTGTGGTCATTTTTGACTGCAAACAGTACAAGTGTGGCTATTTTATTTATTTATTTTTATTCTTTTCAGGACCATTTAATCTTTTTGAATCATGTCTTTACCAAGTTTCCTACAATTCCTATGAAGTAAACAATAAATAAATAAATAATAAAAAAAATTTGTCATGAATAGAGAAATCCTGTATATGCATGCAGGAATATGTATGTAGTTGTAACTAACATCATTTTTGCCCCGTTCACAGTAAAGCAGCTGTTCAGGCTGTTCAGGCCAAAAATTTGATTTGCATTTTGGACATTGACATGCAGGGAGTGAAGAACATCAAGAGAACCGATCTCAACCCCATCTATGTGTCCATCCAGCCTCCGTCAATGGAAACCCTGGTGAGGAATCATCCGTCTCAATCCAGATATTATATTTGCACGCCTTTTCAAGGTTTTAATCTAAAACTTCATCTCTTCAGGAAAAACGATTAAGGGATAGAAAAACCGAATCTGAGGAAAGTCTACAAAAGCGTTTGCGTGCAGCCAAAGTTGACATGGAAATAAGTAAGTAATTATTTGGAATAAAATACTGCAGTAATTGTTTTCACATCTAACTGTATATCCATATTTCAGGTAAAGAGCCAGGTTTGTTTGATGTGCTGATTATCAATGATGACCTTGACCTAGCGTACGGGAAATTAAAAGATGCTCTTCTTGAGGTAAGATTTTCCAGTCACTAGGGCCCAGATTTACTAAACATGGCTAATTAGTCCGATCGCAATCCCATAGAAGCGCCGATGTAAAATGAAATACTCCCTCCCATAAAATGTGCATTTGACAGGGAAAATCCTACAGATGCATCCCTCTGATAAACACAGAAATGTTTCAGTTAAAACCAGTTGTTTAACTTTATTTTGGATTTATTTGGAACGAAATCCAGTGGAGCAAAAATTTTATATTTAGAAGAAAAAACTATTGAGTACTATCAAACACTTTATGCATCTTATAGTTGATTTATTGATTATTTTCCCATACTACTTTCTATTTTCAGCTGTTGTTTTTATTACTTTACAAATAGAAGTGTGTTATGGAAGCCTGTTTCCACCACTGGATAAAAACAATAAAAAAAATAGATTTTACAATTCAGAGTTTTTTTTTTTTTTTTCTCATAATTGCGAGTTTACATCTTGCAATCCTGACTTTATAACGCGCAGTTGTGTTATATTGTCAGAAATGTGAGATATAAACTGACAATTGCAAGAAAATGACCATTTTCAGGGAAAAGAAGTCAGAATTGTGAGATTAAAGTTCACAATTATCTTTAAAAAAAAAATTTTTTTTCAAGTGGCACCCAAATCTGGTTATAGTACATACTGGTTACAAAGATATACCGGGTGCCAATATGGTTTCGGTACCCAACCCTCCTTTCATATTTACACTAAAAAAGTGATTGTATCAGATTATAAATCAAGCACATCACAAAAGATGTCCGCCTCGCAGTGCACCACAAAACCGTTACACCGTAACATCCCTCTAATGTCTTCTAATGTCTTCCTTCATCTGCGTAACAGCTAGTTCTATCTCTCTCATGTGAGAATATTTCACTCACGGTTTCTCTTCCTCAAACAGGAAATCCAGAAGGTCAGAGACACCAGCAAATCGTAGCACACATAATTCCTGGGTTAAAGGTCAGAAACATGAAGATTCAACCAAGAAACACTCTGAAAGTCCTTGTTATTTTTAAATGTTTTTTTTTTTTTTTTTTTTTTTTACATTTTTTTATAAAAATTGAAGAGATTGTAGATTTTATATATCTGTCTAGCATGTTCACTAATTGAATTTTTTTTTTTTTTTTTTCTATGCTCATATTTTATTATAACTCATTCTTTGCTGTTCCAAACACAACGCAGCTTTCCATTCGCAATATTTTATCATTCAGAGCTATTATGTGCACATACGAGCGGCGCGGTGCACCTGCTTTCCCTCAAATATAATTGCATCTGAATGTCTGACATCGTACACGTCGAGGAAAGCTTGGTTTCTTAACTAATACCTAATTCTTAAATGATGGAAATGGTTGCGTCTCATCATGTTCCGCCGAATACACATTACATGCACATGACTCCGAATCAGATTACACTTTGTAATTAAGGAATTTTTACTTTAATATATTTAGCAGCTTTGAAAGTTTTATAGCGTTCAAAGCCGCTGCAGGTTTTGTTTCAGACTCAAGGCAGCTTATAAACACAGCCAGCAGTCTCTCAGTAGGTTTAGGAGGCATTAATGATGCTTTTAGTCTTATACAGCTGATCTTTAGTAGATTGTTCCAGCAGGTCTGATCTATTCATGTTAATATTAAATGTTTCAATATCCATATTATTTGATGGTCACATTTATTCAAGTACTGTATGTTACTCATCGTCCATTGAGTGTGGAAAAAGATGTAATATAATAACTTGTGATGTACAGACCTACAAATGAAACACGAAGTTTATCAAAATGGAACAAAGGTTTTCCTAAAAGGGCACAATTTTAACAAATCAGGAGCCAAATGACCAGACACCAGCTGTTTCTGGCATGTGGAGCGACCTTGTGTACCTTGTGTGTGTGGTTTTTATTTTTTAACATCGTGTCATTCCTTGGTGCATCTTAAACATCCCCTTGAAAGAAATCTGTCAAATGTTTATGGTGTCTGTGAAATCTGAGAAATGCAGATAATGTCTCAAAACAATGTCTAAACCAAATGTCACCGTTTTCTTTCTTTTTTTTTTAATTCTAGAACTGTTTCGATGTACCGTGCAAGTGTAATAAAACTGCACCATTACTGTGATGTATGTGACTGTCTTGATTAGTTACAGTAGAAATATACATTATAATATCTTGTTTGAAACTTTGAATGCAGGCACAATATGATATAACTGATATGATATAATGGCCATTGTATTTGATGATATTGATGTTATGTTAAGTTAACCCTTGTTTAATTTCTTTTTTTTTTTTTTTTTGGCTGTTAGTGCAAACAACATACATGTTTACCAAAATGTGTATTTTTATATTTCACCCACATTTCCTTTCATAAATCTAATTCACACTAGGTAAATAAAAAAAGATAGACTCAGGAGCTTTAGGCCAAAAATGTTTCCCCACTGAAAACTGCAATGTTTAATCCAGGTAGCAACTAATCTGACAAAACACACACAAAGTCTATTATTTTCTGTGTACTTAATGCAAAGCAGAAAAAATATAAAACTTCATATATAGCCTGCTATTAAATGCATCCGGTTTGAACCAATTCTCATTATTAACTACAACTTTTGCCTGAACAAACTCCTAATTTGCTGCTTATTGATAGTAAGGTAGTTGTTAAATGTAAGTCTGGAGTAGGGTTAAGGGATCTAAAACATGATCATGCAGAATAAGACACTGATATGTGCTTTATTAGTATTAAACAGCCAATATTCTAGTATTATGCAACTAGTTAATAGTGAAAACAGGATCCTAAACTGAAGTCCTTTGGGAATGTTTGCCATCGAGTCAGATATGAAAGTCAAAGTGGAGTGGCAAAACACGGTTTATTTTTATTCCAGGAAATAGTCTCTATTAATGAAATGTTAAAGCTCTCAGCTGAACAAATTCTAGTACTTGTATTAAATTCAAATATTTTTAACAACAATCAAGAGTGTGTTCCACAAGCTTAAGATTGTGAGAAACATACAGGTACGATACAAAAGTGCAAAATGTAACATTAAACATGAGAGGCAAACGTGAAACGACTCAACAAAAGAAGCAAGTTGCTGGCTAATATTCACATCAGCAGCACTGAGATGATGAAGACCATCGATACATAATGAACGGAGGCTTACTGAAGCAGGCTGGGAAGCTTCTGGCTGTTTGCTGGTTAGAAGAGCAATTAATAAAATATAAGAGCACATGATCTCACAGTGTCTCGAAACAAAAAATAAGAAGACTCACCTTGACACTTACTTCCTAAACAAGCCTCAGCAAACGCACAAGATAACATATGAGACCGATCTTCACTGATCATAAATTAGACACTAAAATCAGCTTCAGGGTTGAGTGATGTGCTGCTGGGTGTGAATGTGTGTCCTATCAGAGCACAGCTACACCTCCGTCACAGCGGCTGGTGATCATGTTACCAATCTCCGTCCACGTGTCCAGATGGGGGTCGTAGATTTCCACCGAGTCTACGGTGACCGGCGCTGAAAAGTCCCGGCTGGAGGTCCGACCTCCCACCGCATATAACAAACCATTAACGGCTGCAACCGTTACGCCAGCGCGCGGGACGGCCATCGGCGCCACCTCCACCCACTTCTCCTGGAACAACAGAGCCATGTACTGCATTAAACCAGAAGTCAGAACATTTGCATACAGGGTTACATTTGTGGAAATGTCAGTAGGGCTGCAACTAACGACATTAATAAAAACAGTATTCTTCCACCAAACAATGTAGTTCCTCAGAAACAGTTGTGGTTCCAACAAAGTTGTTGTATGTAGAGTAATTTACAACAACTTCGAACGTGGCTCAACCAATCAGAATCTATCCGTTTTTATAATAATTATTAATAATGTTATTCTACATCCTGCCCAGTGTTGACCTAAAAAAAACGTGCAATATAAACTATACATTATGTGCAAAAAAAAGGGTCAAATATATTACATTCTATAACAACTGTTTGCTTACCATTTTAAAGCTGAAGTTAAAATCACTAAAAAACAACTGTTTGCTTAAAAGTAAAGTTAAAATCACTTATTTAAAAATCACATTTGACCAAGGAACAAACATTTTACCCGCAACAAACATTTGACTGAACAAAGTAATTCTATATCATATTTACATCAATGAAGTGCTTTTAATTCACTTTACTATGGAAGGCCATTTCCGCCACTGGATTAAAAAAATTGTGACTTTTTATCCGCAATTGTGAGTTTATTTCTCACAATTCTGTTTGTTTTTTTTTCTCAGAATTGCGACTTTATTTCGTGCAATTGTGAGTTTATGGGCATTCTCGCAATTCTGAGTTTATTTCTCAGAACTGTGAGATATAAACATAATATTGCGATATTTAACAAAGTCACAATTATAAGAAAAAAAAATGCGATTTTTGTGACTTTCAAATGCAAGATATAAACCTGCAATTCTTAAAAAAAAAATAAAAAGTCAGAATTGTAGATGTAAAACATTTTTATTCTATGGCAGAGAAAAGCTTCCATACTTTACTGTTACTGCTCTCATAAAAATACAATTCTTCGCGTTGCATGTACAGTCGTTTAATGTCTATCAAGAAATATTTTAGTAAAATGTATTAAGTCATGCTCTGTCTGTTTGATGCACAGGACTAGCCGCATTAAATTATATGCTTACGTGTTTGTTTGAAATTTGAAACAAATTCTGTGAAGTAACGTGACCGAATAGACGAGATTAATCAATACTCAGATTCGTCCGGTTATTTTCATTATTGATAAGTTGTTGCAGCGCTATGTGGATCAGACTTTATGGGGTTCTAACCTCCTCCAGGCAGTACTTCTCCACTGTGTCCAATGATCCCAGAGCCTCATTCCAGCCTCCTACAGCGTAGATGCAGTTATTGAGGCTAGCTACACCCACGTACGCCCGCCGGGTCACCATGACAGGCAGCGCGCTCCAGCGGCGAGAGATGGGGTCGTAAACCTCAGCCGAGCGCAGCTCCGTACCCTCATCACTGATGCCACCGATCACGTAGATGAAGCCTGGAACAGACGCACAACATACTGAAGACATTTCATATTTCCACAGTGCACTCACTTGGCTTGGTTACTGGCTAACATTATTTTCCCTGCAGGTATAATACAGTGCTACAGTGGGGGTGTATTTTTGATTACACTAATTATATATTAACTCATTACATAAAAAGATTCCAGAAATTAGGTGCTTGTAATTAGATTACAGTTACTTTTCTATAGATCACATGCAGGTTTGGAACGACATGAGGGTGAGTAAATGATAACAAAATTTAATTTTTGGGTGTACTATTCCTTTACCACTTGCGTACCTTGCAGCTCACAGCAGCCAAAATAATATCGAGGAACAGCCATGCTCCCAATAACCTCCCATTTATTTTCTTCCGGGTCATAACGTTCCATGGTCTTCCCGATTTCTGAGCCAATCCAGCCACCTGAAACCATAAGCATTTTTATGCAAAGTAACATTTATTGCCCTCAGTGTGTACATTTATCAGTGCATGCACTGGCAGGAAACACATGACCTAGGCATGCTGACAAATCACATGGTGTTACAGTGCGACTGAACAAAACCCTGAAGAGCGATGCAGACTGACAGTGCCTAAACTCATCCTGCCGGAAAACATCTAAATTTGCGTACCAAGTGCGTAAAGAGCTCCATGACAGGAACAAAGTCCGACCCCACAGCGTGGATAGTTCAGAGATGCCACTGCCGCCCACTGCTTGGTCACTGGGTCATACCGCTCCGTGCAGTCGAAAATCATGGAGTCCTTTTCTCCTGTGCAAGACAAGACGGCTGTATGTTTATTATTTCATTAATTGGATAAAAGCATCTGCTAAGTGAATAAATGCACTGTAAATGTAGTGCATCATTTAGTGCGTCCCAAATCAAAATATGTTGCAATGAGTTTTCCAAAGGAAACCAGACAGCATGCTATTTCCGGTGGAACTTTGAAGTGCAGATAAGTGCACACTAATATTGTTCAAAACCCACTGCGCACCGGATGAAGATTTGATTAGAACAACAGACATGACTTAAAAAGAGTCAAAAAACTGAAATGCATACAACAAATATTCTGAACTAAACAACTAAAACGATCAAAAATCCTGGCGGTGGCTGACAACTAAAAAAAAGGGAAAAAACGCTGGCAGGGAAAGAGTTAATGACCGAGGATCATGGTTTCAGCTAAAAATCTTCTTCGAAAAAGATGGATGAGTGAATTAACAGCAAATTAAAATTTTTAGGGGAAATATCCCTCTAAGTCTAAGTATAAATTAGAAGTAATACTGATATTGATGTTTGCCTTTAAAAATAATATTTTATAGGGGGTGCATCCAAGAAGTATTTTTTATTTTTTTTTGCATGGGTCCTAATATTGATATGTGGCCACACTACAGAAGACACACACACTTACCCCCCACTACATATATCATGCCTTCCAGGACGGCCACCCCGAGTCCACTGCGGGCCTGATGCAGGGAAGACACCGTGGTCCAGTACTGACTGAACGAATCAAAGCGCTCGACGCAACTCAAAGCCCGACTGTCACTCCATCGGCCACCCTGCAGACGAGTGTAACCGCCTGAGAGACAGAAGCAGAAAGACGGTGAATTGCACAAACGATAAAGACGAGTATCACATCTGCACACTCGCAGAAGAGTTCCCGTACCAATGGCATAGAGGTACTTGCGGGCTTTCCTCCGGGGCCGGGCCTTGGCCGTCTGCAGAAGGCTGAAAGGTTTGCTCTCTTTCGGGGACTTGTTGACTTCAGTGTACTCTCTCAGAAGGGTTTGCAATGCAACTCTCAAACTGAAGTCAGAAATACCTGCAGGAGAAAGTCTTGTTACCGATGTGTACACAAAAAAACAAACATCATAAAACTATATAAATAATTCCGGCTCTAAACTACATCCACCTAGACATACATTCAAATCTACATGAATACATCAAGCTGCAAACATATCAGTATGATTGTGCTAATGCACTTAAAGTCAGTGTTGAGGAGGTTAGACTAAAAAAAACAGTGTAATTAAAATACTGTACTAATTACTTTCTAAATCCCATATCAAACTTGACAAGACACGGATAGACATTAAACTGCTCTTTTAATTCTTTCAAATAAATAATATAAAATTGCATACATTTTACTTGAACTGACTAAAGTACTTAAAGAGAAAAATTTACATTAAAATGAGATGTTAGATTGTTAAATAGTAATGTTAAATCCACTACTGTTTTATAGACAATAATGTTTTGTAGTCTATACAGTATTTATGCGATCAGAAGTAACTGTAATTAAATACTTTTTCAAGGGAAATGTTATTATATTACATTAGTTAGTTACTTAGTAATGCATTATACCCAACACTGTATACAGTTTATATGACCTTAAAAAACCTTAAGAGATTAAGGTGTTTTATTGTTGGATGTAATAATGAACATTGCAGTCGTCATTTACTCCCGACATCCTCTGATCTACCTAAATGCGTTTATGTTCGAGCTAATAATTTGTGATCCAGCTTTACTTACTTTTTTTTTTTTTTTATGAATCTTTGCAAATCGCCCTTTCCTAATTAAGTGCTAGTTAGCAAGTTCTACAACGAATGCAGCTAAAGTTATGAATCTCTCAGAGAGCGTCTCGGGAGAGAGGGGCGCGGTCAGCAGAGCTCATTAACATTTAAAGGAACATGCAATAAAACGGGTGGCTGTAGACAGAGCTGTTTTTGACAGGGTAAAAAGTGTTGTTTTACACAACCATTGAAAAATTGTAACCAAAGTATGTTATAGACTTTTCATTAATACCCTAAAGAATGTGTAAAATGGGCATCCGATGACCCCTTTAATTATTTTTTATTTGAAACTTCTTTTTCTTTTTCTGTCCCTATTAATTTTGATGATCATGAATTCTCTTGTAACACATTTTGAATAACCATTGTGTAAGAATTCATTGTTTAACATAACTTGCATTGCCTATATTATTTGACAGAAGAATATTTCTTCAGATTATTGTTAATATTGAATGTAATCATTTATTGATCAACGCAGTTTGCCAAAAAACTACAATTCAAACAGCAGAGCCAAAACACAAAAACAGAAAACCTTTATTGTATCTTGTCAAACAATAAGATATGATATAAATGAGACCTTAAGAAATGTAAGACTCATATTTCACACTTGTTTTCAGAATCATTCAAGCACATTTTTTTTTTAATTGTTAAAGTTTTTTGAATTACCATTGTGTATGAATATATATTTTAACATAACTTGCGATGCCTATATTATTTGACAAAAGAATATTTTATTCATTTTTTTGCTCTTAAATCCTCTTAAAATGTCTCAATGTAACATTTCTGTAAATTATAACCTTGTCAGACTACGTGAAAGTTTCTTCCTATTATGTGCACTAAAGTGAAACAGCATCTCTCTCACCCTCGATGTACTTGTAGAGTCTCTGAGGAGACAGCAGCGGGAAGCGCACCGGTTCCAGGACTTCCACCACATGCTTCTTCCTGTGCGGCACGTCGTGGTGCAGCCAGTCCATAGCAGCGGTGAACACCTGATACTCGTCTTCGATCCTGAGCTCCTCGCTGCGGAGCAGCTTCACCAGCTGATCTTTAGACAGGCTTGAGAACTCTTCTGAGGTGCACACCTGACTCCAGACACAGGATGCAGAGGTTTCAAAACCATGGAGGCTAAACATTTGGAGCCCTACAAAAATCACTGCAGAACAAAAGTGGGCATTACTCATAATAGTTCCTTCCTATACTTACTACAGGTGCATCCTGCCCGGAGTAACCTGCAGTTAACCCTTCTGTAGGGTTGGTCAGTTTGACCTGCATTTGATTCTCAAAGTGCTTGAAACACTGGTTTAACTATTATTTTCTTTTTTAAATATTTTGTTTTGTTTTTTCATTTAGGGTCACGAATGTGCATGCAAAGTTTCAACACATAGGTTTGTTTTGGAAAAGCTGTACAAATTGTGTTTATCATCAGATGTGTTTGGGGTCAAATTGCAATTTGCCAAAAATCCA
Source organism: Cyprinus carpio (assembly GCF_018340385.1). Classification (NCBI taxonomy): domain Eukaryota; kingdom Metazoa; phylum Chordata; class Actinopteri; order Cypriniformes; family Cyprinidae; genus Cyprinus; species Cyprinus carpio. The sequence goes on along the minus strand of NC_056598.1, from coordinate 3,525,644 downwards.
CACTTTGTAAAACAGCAAAGAGTCAGGTGAAAAACTGAAAACTTCTCTGTGATCATCAAACACTGAAACACAAGTGCTGTCTAGAAAATATCCAGCCATGTAATATGAAAAATAGAGACATTTATCGAAGAAGATACAAGACAAGAAACACTGTGTGCAGGACAATGACGCCTCAGTCCCCTTCAAAGATGATTTTAGTTTGGGGAAAAGCCAGAGGATCTCTCCATGAGACATGATGCACATCGTATTGCATTTCTCATATCATTTGTATTTTTCGTATTACATGGCTGGAATCTGCATACTTTCCGGACAGCCCTCGTGTGATATATACATGAGAATTAATTAAATTTAAGACGGCTAATGTTGCTAAAGCTATGCCGGATGCTGCCTTCACGTGCTACCAGAATGATTGTAAAAGGAATGTGGGAGCTAAAACATTGCATATGAAAGCAATGTGAAGTAGTCGACCACTTGAACTTGTCAAGCTCATAATCACATGTTTGTGATAGCAGCTAAGGCACCATGAGACCAGCTGTCGTTATTTTATCACTCCGTGCTCCTCGTCTGTGTAATTCATAAACGATCATTTATTATGCAGATGACTGACTTTTAAACCTTAACAAAAAATACTCCAACTTCTATATAGGGGTATGCCAAAGATCAACAACTCAAATCTACTCAAACTCACAAAAACAAACACCAACTCATTTGCATTTAAAGGGACACACACAAAAACAAAGAAACTTACAACAAAACAAAAAATTATCAAATATAAAAACATAGAAAAAAACATAACACATTTAAACCCCAAAAAAAACTCACATACACACTCATAGAAACTTACAGGATGTTTTAATGGTACAAAGACCTCTTATATGTCCAAAGATCAAGGCATGACACATTTATACCCCTCAATCAGGGTTAAAAGAAACAAAAACTCAATGCTGAGGATATCTGAAACGGAAAACTCGCGTCACTGAACCCACCTCTAGAAAGTGGACATGGATGTAGTCTTCAGTGAACTGTAACAGCTCCATACAGGCGATCTGCTCCAAAAAGCGAAAGATCCCCACACAGTTGGATGGGTCCATATGAGCCCGCAGGAACTCTCCACATATATCCACCACCTCACTCAGCTGCAGCATGTCTGCAGCCACCATCAGCTCCTGCACCGTGTCCACCGTCACGTCGATAAAGCCTGTCAGGAGCAGAAGAAGCGCTTTTTTAATATGTCTGCCATTCATACACTGGGAAGAGTTTACATTACACTCTTATACACAGTGCAGCAAAGGCTTATCTTAGTATTTTTGTCTTGTTTCTAGTCAAAATATCTAAAAAAAAAAAAAAAAAAAAAAACATCTTAAATTAAGATGCATTTACATAGACAAGCAAAATTACATAAGATATTAAGTCTTGTTTCCGGGACGGGGGAGAATGAATTAAGTGCATTTTGCTTAAAATAAGTAAAATGATCTGCCAGTGGGGTAAGTAAAATACTCTTGTTTTAAGAATGTTTTTTTTTTTTTTTATAATGTAAATCCATGTGAGAATAAACGCTTTATATTTTTCACTAAACGTTTGAGTGCCTTAGAGTTTTTGATGAATTAAGAAGTCCTGCATCCAAACAGCACCGATTTATGGACTGTATACCCCATAGGGCTGCACGATTATGACAAAAATCATAATTGTCGATTATTCGCTTGAAACTGTAATTGCGATTATTAATTACGATTATCACAATTTTCATTGAATGATGTTTATACCAATGTTTGATGCAACTGCATGCTGTATTTTTATATGAAAATAAACAAGCGGAAATCACTCTTTTTGTGTTTTTCTGTAGTATTAAGCCTCAAAAGTCAACTATACATCAGATTGGTTTCTTCTTTAAATGATAAAAAAGTAAAAATATGAATGGTATTATAATATTATACTAAAACTAAAATTAAAATAATGGGGAAAAAACTCTTATGATAACATGCAGAAAGGAAAAAAATGCATCTTAAGCACGCAGAATAACATAAGTGGACATTGAACGATTAATTGCCGCTTTGAACAATAACGTAATTGTGGCATCCATAATTGTAATCGCGATTAGAAATTTTATTAATTGTGCAGCCCTAATACCCCAGTAGCATTTTTTTTTTTTTGCATGTTTTTGATTTATAACTTCCTTCAGGCATCTGAAGTGATGGACAAACACATGCATACCAGTGTAAATAAATTCTAGGAGAATTTCAAAGACGTCAGCTTCCACTCCAACAATGCGAACCTCCTCCTCATGGGCTTCGCTCATGGCTCCAGAGAACAGAGCAGCGAAGTACGGGCCGCTGGCAGCCAGCACCAGCTTATGGACCCCGAACACCCTTCCGCCGACCAGCAGTCGCACATCACAGAAGTCAGACTGAAGGCGCATTTTGTTCATCTGCGCTAGCAGGAGCCCAGCGTGTCTGTCTGAGGAGAGAATCCCCCGATGGCTCTCGGCTCCCGCCGCGGAGCACTGAGGATGCGACAGAGACGGACCAGCGCAGGACATGATGATTCCAGCTGGACACCACAACAAGCTCTTTTACCTGTACACAGAAACAGAAACATTCAATACTTCGAGAAATACACTTACTACAAAATTGGAACTGAATTTGAGATAGCAAACGAGCAGAATTCAAATGCAAATTAGCTGATTTATTCAAAATGTTACATTTGACTGCATATTATAAATGATCTCTCTTGTT